>NC_135424.1:18252500-18405000 GCF_051991245.1 Festucalex cinctus
CGGCAAATGGACTTCTTCCTTCAGATGTCCTCTCTCCTTGCAGCGTTTGACTTTTCCTACTTGTGTGACAATTTCCCCCCGTGTCTTCAAGGCCCACACTTTCCACCTGAAATGAAGAAGGACAAATGTTGTGCAATTAGGGTCACTGTTAAATTGACTGCAGGGATGAATGTCTCATCAATCAGATTCCAGTCCCTGGAGTCTTTAAATGAAGTCGCTTCCTATTTGGACTTGACATTTAAAGTAGTTTGGCCCACTGTTAAATTGCCTGAAATGACTTCCTTGTTCACCAGATTTTTGATTCGTTTCATCCAGGGTAGAATGCTAAAATTAGCTCTGAAGCAAAAACACAGTGTGAGAGGTTGTGTTTCATTCGTTTGCAGAATTATGCGGAAACTACTGAAATCATTTTCAGATTGACACTACAGTCTGTTATTTGTACACGTTATTAACCAATAAACTGCCCCCCCCAAAAAAAATCCATTAATTCACATTTCGCTGGGGATGTGCATGATTTTTTCACCTCAAGATTAAATCTGTTTTAAATTGTTTTTATTTTATAATTTTTTTTAAAAGTGCCCTGCGATTGGCTGGCAACCAGTCCAGGGTGTCCCCCGCCTACTGCCCAAAGCCAGCTGAGATAGGCTCCTGCACCCCCCGCGATCCTTGTGAGGAATAAGCGGTCAAGAAAATGGATGGATGGATGGATGTTTTTGAAAAAATTGAAAATAATGATTAAAAATTGTTAGGTTTGCCACATTTGAGTACGCCTGTTTGGTTACAATTGGATAGCTGTAATTTTTCATTGCAGAAGGAACTGGTTAGCCACAAAGTGAAGTTTGCGTGCAGATTCATTTCTTATTATGACAGTTTAATTATTTCATTTATTGCATCACTCATCGATCTAATGCTGTATTACGGCCTTTTCGGACTTCATACCAGGAAGCATGCATGGGAACACCACCGGTTTATATCTGACGTCACTAGTGTTGTTCCGATACCGATACTGAATTAAAAAGGTGGTATCGGTATCGGTGACTACTCACAAGTAACATGCCGATACCATTAATTCCAACGCTAATATAGGATTTTGGATGCAGCATTTTGTGTCTTGCTGGTGCACGACATTCACTGATACGTGACATGTTCACTGCATGCCGATCTAAGATATCCTATTGGCCCTTGAATGCCCTGAACCAATAGCAGGACAGCTTTTTCAAGTTGAGGAAAAAAAACTAAAGTATCGGTACGCTATCGGTATCAGCCGATACTGCAAAGGTGGTTATCGGTATCGGGGGCCAAAAAATGGTATCGGAACAACACTAGACGTCACTCAACAATGGTGAACCCTGTAGAATCAAAGAACGTGAATGGCGAAACGTAGTTTATACGATTATAAACATATTCATATCTTTTTTTAGAACATTAACTTAGTTATTTGAGAAAAGTAACTTTGAGTAACCCAACATGATTTTGACTGCCTGTGTTAACAACCAGAACAACAAACTGTTTATCAGAATCAGCCGTCTTTTTTGTTTACATTCGCTTCGAATGCTTTGAGGTCGGAACTGAGAGAATCCGAGTGGGATATGTCTGACCTCCCACCTTCTTCAAATGTAGCATAAGACCTTTGAAAAGAGTTTGGAAAAATGATGTAACCACAGTGGTTTACTTTTGAGCGGAATTAAAGACTTTTGGAGATGTTTGAGGAAGGGCGAGAGCGGTGGCGGCAACGTTTTAGCAATCTAAATTCAATTAAATTAGTTTTAAAACTAATCAAGTTAGCAGTTGAGCATTATTTTGGGGGTGGTGTTGTGTTTACTTGTATCATCCAACACTGATTTGTATTAAACTTGTTTTATTCATGTGTTCAACACTGGATGAATTTCATTTCATTATGGCAAAGAATACAGCACAGCAGGGAAGCCAACAGAAAATTTGTCATTCAAACAGTAATGCAGACACAGTCATAATTAATTCTTTTGACTGGAGAAAAATGTATAATGCGCCTTTCACCCGAAGCACTCTGGGATATTCATGACCTTGATTAGGACTACACGTATAGTGGTCATAGAAAATGGATGGAAGATGCACATGCAGGCTTGGTGTGCAATAGAGTACATGTACAAAAAAAGTGTACCAGAGACTGCAAGCTCTTACTTTTTTTTCCCCCACTCTTTAATGCCACCATTTACCGTTAGTCTCATCATATCTGACCAATGAAATGAGGATACGACAGCGTTTCCACATGCTATCTTCTGCAGTCTACAAAAACTCGCCCTATGTTTCTTTTTGCCACCTTTTCTTTCTCAAAGGACTCGTGCTACTTATTTTGGGAACATGCTTACTAAAACATTGTAAAAGTTATAAACGTTTTGTCATGATAACAGTTTGGGCACCAGCAGGGCTCTGAGATCTACAGACTTGGGCCAACTAGTGGGACCCAGAGTTCGTAGTAAACATGGTGAGGCTGCATTTAGCTGTTATGCTGCACACAAATGGAATAAGCTGCCAACAGAAGTGAAGTCAGCTTTTAAATCCAGGTTGAAAAAGTTGCTTTTTTTTTCTTATACCTTTTTAATTAAGGTTGTTTTAACAATTTTAAATCAAGTTTTCCCCTTTTATTATTATTTAAAAACAAAATTTTAAAATCTTCCTTCCGCTAAATGTTTTTAAAGTTTGCTGTGTGATGTTTTAACATTGTCAATGTACAGTATGTTTTTAGGAAACTGTCACTTTTTGTTCTCTTCTTTGCGCTGATTGTTGTTAACTACTGTGTTTGTTGATGCGTCTTTCCTTGTGTAAAGCACATTGAGTTGTGTATGAAATGTGCTATACAAATAAACTTGCCTTGCCTTGAGGAATCATTTCTAGTATAACTGATGCAAAAGGAAATTTCTAAAGCCACGGAATGGATCGTGGCTGACCTTTTGACATATTTTTTTCTACTTTATTTATTTTTATCATATATATGTTTTTTTTTTTGTTTTTGTTTTTTTTTAATAACCCCAGTTGTAGATGTTATGTTATCTTAAACACACTCAGAGGATTAAGTAAACATTTGTGTTTTGTGAAGTGACTTTAAATGTCAAGAGAGGCAGTGGTTCATTTATTTTTGGATTACTGTGAAGCTGTGACAGCATTCAACCTGAAAATTGACTTTTCGATGGTAGATACTCTTTAAAATGCCATTTAAAGTTCAAGTAAGTTGGAAAAACTTTCTCTACCCACCCATATCATTTAAAAAGTTTATTTACATCATGGTCAGTACAGGATGGATAACTGTAGTTCTTATTATGCAAATATTGCAAACATCTGTCTTAAAGGGCACAGATGAGTACAGTCAAGATTCACCGTTTTATTCTCGAATTTGGTACAGGCTGAACTCATTCATCTTGCTGTCCAATTTCTCAACTCTGGCAAAGCAAATCTATCAGTATTAAAGTAATACACAACTTTATGGCTCAGTGTGATCATGAGAAAATAATATGGGGTCAACTTTTCTACATTTGTTGATGGTAATTGTTTGTTCAACATGTAAACATGTGGCTGGATCATTATATATTTATGTATTCAGTAAATTAAAACCATTCACATTGTGGTTCAACATAAAGCTTAGTCTCAGGCGCTTAAACTTAATAACTGTTACTGCATGAAAAATATCATGCATTTATTTTCACTCTCCTTTGCATTTCTTCAAAAGGAGAACAGATCAAAGGTAGCAAAGTTCTCATACAGTGTACTTCAATAGAAGTACTGATACTTGTGTAACGAAGACTGGTAAAATTATTTCAAATAACACAGCCAAAGTTGTTGTTAATGGTCGCAAAGTCTTCCATGTCTCTATGCCCTGCCTTTTTTGTTTCTGTCATATAAGACCCTAAGGTCTCAATCAACCAAGACTCAACCCTGACTTTGTCTATCTTTCTATTTATGTTGTCTCAATATACATGGAGGTGCAGGGGGGAGTCTGTTTTTAAAGTAAGGAGTAGTAGCTAGTAGAGATATTTGTTTTCAAATGTAGGGAGTAAAAGTAAAAAAATAGTCAAAAATAAATACACAACTAAAAGGTTTAGATACCTGAAAAATCTATTTATATACAGTTAAAAATGCATTCGTGCTTTATTACTTCCCACCATGGAAAAGGTCATATCTTAAATATATCTAACTTTTAATCATGAAACTGCTAAATATTAAATGGTTTAACAGCCTCAATTTTTAACAAATGGAACTGCATTCATTTGTCTCCACTAAAAACTTGCGTCTATCTACCTTGCATGAATTGGAGTTGCCTTTTAAGCAGCATTGGGCATCTGTTTCTCTGAAGGGACGGTGTCGATACTCTTCTCCATCTTTCTCTGACAATCTTGGAACGGTCATCATCGGGCGAATAACCCCAGGCTTCGTCTGAACAATTCAGCATGCAGGCACGATAAGAGAGGCAAGATTTCATTCATGATTAATTATTCTGCAATTTCATTTTCGAAGGGGGAGTACAGTTGATAAGACATAGTAACCCTTGAATGGCTGGTACCTTTCTTGAGTCCTTCAGCCTTCTTTCGACACTTGCAGATGGATGGATGCTGCTTATTGATGCCTGATGACATAACGTGAAGGGAAAATTAATTGCAGAGACACGACAGTCTGATTGTGACAAATACTATATAAATCAAATAGAAGGTAATTAGTATATAGTAGCATTTTGAGGTTAAAAACTGCAATTATACTTACATATTTGGTTTCACGGCCCAGGGATTTGGCAGAGTTGTCCTGGAAACGCAACAAATATATTAATGTCATCTGTTGTGGAACTGGAAATAATTGTCCATTTAAAAAAAAAAAAGAAAAAAAAAAGTAATATTCAATTTCCATCATTTATTTATAAAAGGTGACTGGTAGCGAAAAAGACATAAAGAAGACAAAAGCCTGAATATTCTTGCAATTTGTGAGCATCAGGTAATTAGAGAGGACTAAAAAGAGTTTCTTTGCCATTTCCCAGTTGAATGTCTGCTGAGTGATCTTAGACGTGTGGAGGATTTATGCACGTATTACAAGCGTGCACACAACTACAAGAAGGTTTCTCGCCTTTTGATCAATAATGAACAGATGATTTCAATCATCATACTGATGATTACACAGTTCAAATTCACTTTTATCTCATTATTTCATTCGGAAACGCTTCCTCAGTCCAATGAGTTTTCTGTTTGATCCTGCATTTTAATTTCCAATCTCTTTTATTTACAATGGTTTGCCCATAACTTTCAAATCTGCTGTTGTCAGTTGCTTATGTAGTTACTATGTCCCTGTTGATGATAATGTAATAATGTGGTCAGTTGCTGTAGTCACTGTTTGTCTGGTCGTATGCAGTTAATATGTCCCTTATGATGATAATATAATATTGTGTTAAGTTGCCATGCAGAGTCTGTGCCTATGTTAGCTACTCTTCGTTTGTTTAGTCGCTCTTATTTTATCATATAGACCTTTATTCTGTCATATAGAATTGTGCATTGCCCTAGTTAGAGTTACAGAATGACATTTTTGTCAGTATGTTGAGGTTCCTTAGCTGAGGTTTTCTCTCAGCAATTTGAGGTTTCTTCCATGCAAGCAGTTCTGAGGTTTTCTTTGCATCCAGCCAGCTCAAGATTAGTCAAGGTTGTTCTGTCAAGTGTTTTCTTCGAGGTCACCTGAATCCCTGCGTTCTGCTCTTTGAATTTTTGTATATAAAGACTCTCTTTTACATCCTGTGTCTTGTCTGCGTGACAATCAGTCTACATTTAGAAGAGTAAACTCATGCTGCTACTGTCTTTCTGAAGCCAAAACTAATGACTTTCTCTTTGCTCTTCCAGCTGTTATCCACTTCAGATAAAGATGCTTTTTGCTTCTGGCATGTTGAAATGAAAATTGTCGTCCTGTCTCCTGAAATGATGCTGATAAGTCTGATGTTGCCCATCTGCATTCTAATATGTTATCAGATTACTGTCCAGATTATACTCTACCTACTTTTGAGTTCAAAATAATTTTGTACAACTGGGTCAATGATGATGCAGATATTAATGTTATGAGACCGAGCAGAAAGTTGATAAAGGGGAAATCACTGTACCCTCAAACTGACATCGGGCAACGATATCTTGGTCGCTGTTTTGCTCTAAAATGGAAACAAAAAAAACATCTGTAATTGACACAGTAGCACCATACCACTGATCAAATGAACCCACCGGTGGATTAGAATTTGCCAATATCTCATCAATGGCTGAATACAGTTCCTCAGATTGCTGTCGGAGCTGAGCAGGTGAGCGCATCTGATAAGCACAGAAAAGGATTGAGCTTACAGCTCATCATTATCTGACAGCCACCACACAAATGTTCAGTGATGGGTGTTAAGATACCTCAGCACGGGTATCTTCAGCAGCCCTATCACTAGTGATGCTTCTTTTCAAGATGTTCTCACTCTCCACCTGCTCGTCTATTACCTGGGAATATGAAGCATAGTGGATGCCTACAGACTGTAATCATCTGTGAGTGATTATACAATAGACTCCCACGTTACCCCTGTGCAATTTGCATTTATGCACTCATTTAGCAGATAGTTATCTCCTGTGGGGCTTGGCTGAATAAGTACACCACTAAGACATCATATGGCAGACCAGCCAACAGCATAATGAGGGGCGTGAAAGTACCTGCTGATCCAATAGAAGCGTGTTTGTAGGGATTGCAGCAAGTGATTTGTAGCTTGACGTAATCTTGTGAGGCTTCGGTAGAGAGTGGGAAAGACATGCATGAATATGAATTAGTTCAAAAATTCAACTGAATTACATTGGATTACATATGACATTTGTCATTTTTATCTGGTATTGCTCCAGGATGCCAATTTTAATAAACCTTGCAGACATTTGGTCAGATACCAAATGTTGAATAATTATTCTGTTGACTGCCATCAGGTAAGAATGTGGGTCGAAATCACAAGCTGAGTACAGAATGATAATTGGCTCTTAATGGACACCCAACATAGAGTGAATTTAAAAAAAAAAAAAAAAAAAGAAAAGCTGGCTACACAGTTCTGGTCAAATGAGAGGTTTTTGTGATGGAACAATCATGTCCACTTTACTCGCTATTAATGTGACCTACAATCTGTACAACTCAATTGGGGGAGGTGGGGGAATACAAAAAGTCTTTTCAGGAGGGGAAGTAAAAATAAACACATGTGGTGTACCCTCATTCACTCTGAGCGGCTGCTGTATTGAACAGTGAGACCTGCCATCTTTGTTAGAGCCATGATTGTATAATGACACACGGCTTGTATGATAGATGCTGTTTGTAACAAACCAATCCATGTCCAAAATAATGAAAGAAATTAAATGAGTTCAAATGAATTTATTGGAGACAAACACACCCAAGATGGCGGCTATATAAGCGTTATCAACAAGCCAAGGCTTGATCTAGCTAATAATCTATGGTCTCCAAGTAGCATGTAGGCTAACCTTCCAGCATTCAGGAAGTTTGCTGAGGACTGTTTACCAGTAATTTACAGCAACAAAGTGTGAAATAACCGTTGACCACAACCACAATGTTTACGTGAGTTTCTACTTGAGGTAAGCCATTTGAAATTTAACAGAACAACTATTCCGTTGTAAGAGCAATGCACAGTGATTCACCTGCTAACATGTTTTCAAACAATTGAATGTTGGGCTTTGTAAAAAGCTTTGGTGTTGATAAAGTGCTTCATAAGTCTTTTCTATTTACTATTTAGATTAAATTGTATTTATATTCTAGGGAATATGACCCCCAAACCCACCCCCATGAATCGTTGACACAGCTATGTGATTAAACAGAAAAAACAGGCAAAGGAAGAGTATGACAAAATCATGTTAATGTACAGTGACTTTGAATAATTTTCTCTTTTCTTCAAAAGGATTTGTCAGCATTCTCCAACAATACATCTCTGATTGGCAAATCTTAAGCAAAATTTTGTCTGTGTTGATCTATGTAGACTACGCATTGTTTTGACTAGCGAGCGCATGTCCGCGTATCAAGTCAGCGAAAGCCGAGTCAAAGAACAACATGTATCCTCGAGCGTGTTCAAGTGGTGCACGTGGCTACCTTTCTTTTTTTACCCTCCCTATCACTGCAATCTGATATTCCACTCCCCGGCCTTGGGGAGGGCGTGGAGCGCAGGGAGTAGGAAGGGGACGGCGTGAGGTCTCGAAATAGCATGGCGGGAGATGGCGTTGGCGTGGGAGAGCTGATGGGCGAGGGCCACCCGGAAAATGTGACGGGCGTGTAGCGTGACTGTGTCAGGTTGGTGAAGCCTTGGGGTGGTTTACACCTCTCAGCAGCGAGCGGAGGGAG
The DNA here is from genome assembly GCF_051991245.1 of Festucalex cinctus. NCBI lineage: Eukaryota > Metazoa > Chordata > Actinopteri > Syngnathiformes > Syngnathidae > Festucalex > Festucalex cinctus. The sequence continues at coordinate 18,260,847 of NC_135424.1, forward strand.
AGGTGATGTGGCGGCGCTGGCTGAGCGGGAATGTGATGGAGAGGAGAAAGTAGTGCAGGGTGATGGGGATCTCAGTTGCTCAGAAAGCCAACGAAGTTTCCACAGAGAAGAATTTGCCTGTCGACTTTTCTCCATTGGAGAAATGGCTGGTTTGCTGCTGAGGTCCGTGTGAGCAAAACTGGACTTCAGCTCAGGAGGCTTGAACACGTAAGAGTGCCGCAGTGGAACCCGTTTGAGTTTTGAGCATAACCACGGCGGTGGATCTCTTGGCGGCACGGTGCTCTCCAACTGTGGCGGCGAGATTACCTGCTCCCACTTTGGCACGCGAATCTCCCCCGAGCGCCTTTTAACTGGATCACGAGGCCTACTGGCCTCATTAGGCAGCTCAGGCGGGGGCGCCATAACACCCCTAATAGGCTCCCTGTGAGCAAACGTTTGACTATCAAAGGATGTCGATGATGAGAACGGAGAGGAAAACTCCAGGGGAATGGAGGCCACGCTGGAAGCTGCTGAGCATGCATTGCAGAAAGTGATGGTCACAGGGTTAACAGGCCAGCAGGGGGTGTAGGGCCTCCGGAGAGAAGCAGACAGAACGGGCAGACGGCCTTTCCTTAGGATGGCTGTGAGGAGGGAGAGTCTGGTGAGGGGAGGCCGGTGTCGAAGAGGAGGGGACTGCGGGCAGATTGAAGAAGCCAAGCTGTCGCAGGATGAGAAACAGGATTGGGGGATGTGAACCAGACTGGAGCCTGGAGCAAGAGCGTGCTTTCTGATCTGAACCACAGCAGGGGAGAAGACTCCGGAGCGCACCGAGGAGCAGGGGGAAACAGTGCGGCTGAGAGAAGTGGGAGAAGCAAGAGAGGAAAGCGGCATGGCGGGCCAGCATTTGTCTCGGTCCCAGCTCTCGGAGAGGATGGACTCTCTGGACGAAGCCGGCGTTGGGAACACGTGCGCCGAGAATGCGGGGCTCGTCGTGCGATCCGACATGGGAGGCTTATCGGGAAAGAAACCCGAGCTAACCTCGAAATGTCCAGAGGAATCGTGACCCCACTGCTGGGAAAGGCCCCGGTGTTTATTAGCAGTTGTCTCCATGGAGGCAGCGGCGCTGTGTTTGGGTGTATTTTCAGACTGGCCACCCGGTGACGTGGAGGCTTGGGAGCGGCTCACTTGGCCCAATGGAGACTGTGGCTGACAAAAGAGTGGAGTGGCATTTTGAGAACAAAGTTTTACTTTAAATTTGGTCAAAGTTTGTTCAAGCATCAACTTTATTTATATTTCATTACTGTGGAAAGTATTGTGACATGTTGAGACCTAAAAATAAAAAGACATTGAAGCTTATAAACTGTCAAATCTTGGCATTCTTTTCTGAAAGCTGTGCAAATTTTAAATAGATATGCATTTTAATCTTTCTAACACAGCCTTCTATGAAGCAATCTCCCTTACCTCATTTGTCTTTGTTTTGTTTCTTGCTCCTCCCTCCGGTGAATCCTTGATAAAGATTATCTCTGCTTTTAAAATCTTCCCATCTGACATGGTCTTGCCGCTTGCCTCATAGGAGCCAGCCACGTTCTGACAGGAGAAAGGCAAAGAGACACTGAGAGAAGCCCGTGGTGAACTTCAGCGAGTCCCCTGAGCTCGGGGGAGTGTTCTCGGTGGCAGCAAACCACATGTCCCACGCATATAATTCACATGTACTCACACGTCATGCTGACACGGGGCTGGGACGGCCTGAAATATACACTGCTCAGGCCGCTACTCCAGCCCACCAAGAGTGTCCATAAATTGTGCACCTGTATCTCATCATCATACAAACATTACAGCATTACATTTACTATTTGCCATAGCACTTACTGACTACCTGTTAGTAAGGGTGTTGCCATGTCACACTGATTTAATAACAAAGATCAAATTAATACACGATTAGAAAGATACTAACTAACTTTGTACAAAACTAACACAATAAAGAGGCATAACACATTCAAAAGTGTTATTTGGAGCAGCAACAAAGCCTCCTACGATTACCATTGGTATCTTCATGTTAGCGTCAGTTTGCTAAGTAGCTCACCAGAAGTGGTGCGAATAGGTGTAAAAATGAGAGGAAGTACAGTGTTAGCTACAGTATGCTTGCTGGATGGTTTAACAGCGCTTGGTAAAAGTGCCTTGTTAAGTGTAAAATGTCTGATCCCACTTGTCTAATGACATTTCTGAGCACGTCACAAGTCAAAATGGCGGTCAAGTCGGTGAAAAAAAGATCTCTGCTCATTGAAAAGCATTGGATTTGATCATTGGAATTTGATTTGTGAGTATTATTTTGATTTTAAAATGTGATGAAATGTTTGACTGTAATAACAATATGCCTGTAATCAAAATGGTCTGCTGCACTTTTATCAATTTTGGCAACTCCATAGTCCAAACATGTTTCCCTAAACTGTCCCCATATAGGAAGGGAGAAGAGTGTTGGGAGCACCCCAAATGGCACCTCAATATCAAATATCAAAGTGATTTACAGTGTTTGATTGGTAGAAGCCCACTTTCAAGTCCCTCAGGTCAAATTCAAAATGTGTTTACGAAAGTTGTCAAGTAAACACTTGTTTGCAGATAGCACACAGTTTATTATTGGTACTCAAGAGTTTTTATGACCATCTGTAAAAGGTTAAAGTTCATTCAGTTTAATCTGCTGGAGACAATCACAAATTTGTTCCATGTTTGAGATTCCATTTCACAATATCAGGAAACAAGAGCACTCAGCAGAGGGCAGAGTCAAACAAAAGCGGTAGTGGTAGATTCCTCCCACCTAGGTTTATTTTTCGCTATTCACAGCAGACCAAGTATCCCGCCGTCCTTATACTGAAGGCCTATGTAATTTTTTTTTTGCCAAAGAAAATGTTTTCTGCAATTCTGAATTGACTCCTGAATTAGCGCTGGTGAGTGACAGACTACACCACGTTCTGGCTTACAAAATCCAAATTCCAAATTTGGGTTATGTCACCTCGTACATCCCATTCCAAAATGAAACTTCACTGTGAACTGAGGAGCCACGGCACACTGAAAATGGCAAATTTGCTTTGATAGCCTCTGTGTTCTTCTAAAGTTAATTTTAAAAAAAATTATTTTTTTTTAAATTAGAAAATATTTTATTGTACAATAGTTCTTGAGTGTTCAGCAATGTTGCCTTAATTTACATTAAGGAATTAATTTGAACCTGTGGTTCATCAATTATAACAAATGGGTTTGATATAGAAAACTCCTAATACATCGAAGAGACTTGACAGAAGATGATTACAAATGCATGTTGCCCACTCATTGTCTGTCAAAAATTGTTAATCATTAGTGTAAATCATCGTAATGATTCAATCAGAGGCGTGTCCACCAATAGTATTGTATCATCAAATAAACATCTGCACATTTAATTTATTTTTGCGTTAGAAAGCTATGACAAATTGTTTTCATTTGGTTTCATATATTTCATAGCTCCATTTAAATGGCCAGTAGTTAAAAAGAAAAGTGGTTGAGTAAATAAGTGAACACTCATCATATACACATGAACATGCAAGGCACTAAATAAAGTACCTTACTAGAGCGATATAAAGGGCTTCTATTATTGCCATTTTAACAGATAATCCGGATAAAAGTGCACATTTTTCCCTAATATGATCCTGGGGATTACTGAAGAACAAAAGTGCTAAATATTTATTTTTATGCTCCTGGAATGAATCTCTTTCCAAGATTGTTTACTTCTTTTTTTTACTTGTCGAATTGAGTGGGATCGAGTGGGTCAGATGCTGCGCCATATCATGTATAAATTAAATGACAACTTATGGACTGAACTCAATTCTAGAATTAGAGATCAATTAGTGTCCATAAGATCAAGGAATTGGTGTCTATAGGGCTGACAAAATCACACTTTGGCCTCTGGGTGTAGTTCCCCAAGGTAACCACCAGATGCCGCCAAACCTAAGCAACCAGGGTCGCCTGCTTAGCAGGGACAGGTCATCCCTTATTAAGCCCCACGTTTTAACCGTATTGCCCCACATTTTGAAGTTTGATATATCCCCACGTTGTAATAATAAAGCCTTACGTTTAAAAATAAATAACGTTATCCTGAAGCCCCACGTATTAATATATAATAAATAAGTAAATGAAGGTATCCTGAATTAAATAATAATACACACAAAACACAATCTTCATTCGACAATTGTTAACCTGAATTATGGATCAATGCTTACAGCACATTGAAGCCACTGTGAAACTTTGCTGTCTTTTATTTCCTTTTATTTACATGCGATACTGTCTATTATCGCTGATAAGATAGCTGTAACTGCATTGAATGTCATGATTGCCTGTATGTAAAATGTTTTCTCTCAGCATTGTCATACAAGATGTGTAACAAATGAAAAGAATTAACCTGTTGAGATTCCCTGAGAGGTTTTGGGATTTGACATGTCATGTGTGTATACATGTTATTCATGCTTGCATAAGTTTGGTTAAGAATATTATCATTGATTTGATGTTTAATAGCTCCACGTTAAGAGCCAAGACCGTTAGAATTGTAACTGTGACTTTTTGGCCCCACATTGGGTTGTTGCCATGTCTATGGCAACTTAAGATGGCGTATTGCCCCACGTATAGCATATTGCCCCACTTAAGATGGCATATGGCCACGTAAGATGGCATATGGCACCTTAAGATGGCGTAGTGCCCCATGTAGAGGGAGCACATTGCCCCATGTAAGATGGATACATTGCCCTACGTGCATATGTACGCAGAAAGCTACGCAGAAAGCTGCTACGCAGAAAGCTCCACGTAAGTTGAAATGTATTTTTGTTTGAATAACAGGAACTGGCCAAGCTCTGTGGTGTGTGTAGCTTAGCAACCAGTTTCCTGTGTATGCTTGTGTGAAAAGAATGAGCTCCAATAATACGCGCTTGTTACTCAATTGTATGAGACTGTGAGACTATGTGGCGTCCTACTTCATCTCAGCGCATGGATTTATGAAGAGACTACAAGTGACGGGAACGACTGGCGGAAGACCACCGTTACCAAGGAGATGCTGTGACGCAACCAAGGTTATAAAAGATTGCCCCTGGCAACGATCGGGGCTCCGAGCTTTCAGCTCTTTGTCGTGAAGCGATCAACCCGTGAGGAGTGTGTTGTTAGAGAAAGTGTACAGCAGAGTGATAGGACTTAGGTTTTTACGGAGGACCTTTGGCTGTTAGCTGCGAACGGGACTTTTCTCTCCAAATTGGGTAATGTACAATGCTTTATTGAATAAGATGTTTAAGAGGAAGTTATGAACGGTTAATCGCGTGTAGGGACGGAGCCATTTTAACACACTTCCATATTTTCAATTTATTTTTAGCCAAAAACGTCTTATTTTAAAATTAGGTCTTGAGCTCTTTGAAGAAGTGATCAATCTTAGAAGGCTTTATTTAAAGGTTTAAATAATTATGTTTGATTTTCCTTTTTCTATTTTATTTTATATTTTATGAATTTTAATTTTAATTTTAATTGTAATTGTGATTTTTGAAATCTATAATTGCGCCCTGCGTTTGGCGAATGCGCATTGAAGAATTTGAAAATTGCTTTTATGTTCATATCATTATTTGAAAATAAAACTATTGAAAGACAATCCTTGATTTAATTATTTTATTTGTTTCCTTCGGTTTTTTACTTTATTAATTAATTAGATATATTAGGAGTCCTAATAAAGAATATTAAAAACCGATTGTGAATTTATTAGTTTATTTGTTTATTTGTTGATTTCATTTTTGTTTTATTATTTTGGGACGTTTTGAGAAAGTCCAGGTCATTTTATAAGACCTCGTTGTTTTTCCTTCGAGACGGGCAGTGGCCGCGGACGTTTGGAAAAGAGGTAAGTGCATTTTAATAATAAGTGATGAAGGTTTCCATTTTATATTAATAAAGTCGAATACTCCTGCTTGATGTGAAACAAGTCCGTATGATCCTAACAAGGATTATTAAATGACTAGGTCAATAACAAATGCAAACAACTAAGAGAAGTGGAGCTGCCAAGTAAGTGAGGTGTTCAGGCTATTATTCCTGGGTTTTGTGTGGTTGCTCATTCAGGATTAATAGGTGGATGAAGACGGGTTGACCTCATGATAAGAAGACAGTGAACAAACCTAGGTGAGTCTACTTCGATATATCGGCTTAACTAATTTCCGTCCCCTCACATTGACGCCTTAGAGCCGGTGAGGGAAAAGGGGAATTACTGACCCATTGATTGGAGAGTCGATCAGGACATTTTTCCCGATTTAGTCCTGCGGGTAAGCGGAAGTTGACATGTGGCGCCCATACGTGGGGCTCGATTGACTCATTATTGCAAAATCGGGGTCGGTCGAAGCCCAAAAGAGGAACCCGAGTAAGCGCGACTTTGAGCTGTGGGCACAGTGCTTGGAGTTGACGGCGAGCTCGCTGATAAATTGTCATGTCAGACGACCTTGAGCTAACACAAAGATAGTCTCTTTGATGAATAGTGTTTCATGGAAAAGAACTGCTTTAATTGTGGAAATCTAGTGTGATTTTTGAATTGAAGTTGATTGTACTATTTTGTGTTAAAGGAACGGTGACTGGCCCCCCAGGAGACTTGCACTCGAACGGAGGCTGAGTGTGAGGAAGCCATTCAAAAGTGAATGGGCTTTGACAGCGACCTGCTGCTTCGGTCGGCTGTGAGGGTACTGACAGTGTACCTGGTAGAGCGCGCTGCGCCGCGCATTCCTGAGGGAGGGGCTGAGTCAAGGGGTGGTACAAGCCCGCCCACAAAGAGGAGGAGGGCTTGAACAGTTAGAGTTAGTGGTGGAGAGCTGCTTGAAGAGAAGCAGTCTCCATTAATAGTGTGATGATAAACTATGGTTTACGGCATATAGGTCTTCCAAATTGGGTGCGGTGGCCTATTTTATTTTATTGTTATCACAGGTGTCCGTATTTAGCAAGATTACCATATTCTTTGCTTAGTTATTGCGGGGTGCCTGAAGAAATATATAGTCCCTTTTCGTTGATCGTAGACACGTTGACAGAGGTTGACGCTGTAGACCAAAACTTGATTTCCTTTCCCTTGCCTTTTCTCCTGGTGTTTTTGAGAAACTTTTAAAATTTCGGTTCCCGACAGGAGTGTCCATTGGCACAAGAAGAAAGTGTCGAGACCGTCGGGGAAAGGTAGGAGTTTCCACTAGACTAATGTTCTAGTGGAAGCAGCCTTTTTCGGTTTTGACAGGAGTGTCCATCGGCACAAGAAGAAAGTCGTCGAGAACCAAGGAGGAAAGGTAGGAGTTTCCACTAGACTAATGTTCTAGTGGAAGCAGCCTTTTTCGGTTTTGACAGGAGTGTCCATCGGCACAAGAAGAAAGTCGTCGAGAACCTAGGAGGAAAGGTAGGAGTTTCCACTGGACTAATGTTCTAGTGGAAGCAGCCTTTTTCGGTTTTGACAGGAGTGTCCATCGGCACAAGAAGAAAGTCGTCGAGACCGTCGGGGAAAGGTAGGAGTTTCCACTAGACTAATGTTCTAGTGGAAGCAGCCTTTTTCGGTTTTGACAGGAGTGTCCATCGGCACAAGAAGAAAGTCGTCGAGAACCAAGGAGGAAAGGTAGGAGTTTCCACTGGACTAATGTTCTAGTGGAAGCAGCCTTTTTCGGTTTTGACAGGAGTGTCCATCGGCACAAGAAGACAGTCACAGCCCGAAAAAGGGAAGCGGAGTGGATTACAACCGATTTGGAAGGACCATACACCCCACCGTTTGAGGGAGGACATCCGCCGACGAGTAAAGGTAGGAAACCCGAAAGCGGTAGTCCCGGAAAGTGGAGGCAACGTACACGGGTACGGAGCTGAGTAACCAGGAGCTATAGTACGTCCCTGTAACCCAAAGTACACGGGTAGGCTTCGGAAATAGATAGCTCAACTCCTACAATAAGCAAAGCGGGCTATAAAACACGCTAGTGAAGTAATGGAGAAATTGATTGGGAAAAATGGGAGGGAGAAATCTCCCAGCCCTACAGAGAGGGGAGCGGGATTCAGGCCTGAATTCCATCCTCTAGAACAAGTAAATATACCAGTAGTAATTATGCTACTGGGTGAAGGTGTAGATCGATGGCCACCAGGAGCCAGAAGGCACCTGGAAATAAACAACCCTTCGATCCGTCCGACAGACCTCGCAGTCGAGGTGGAAAAGGCGGTGAAGGGAACGGGAATGTTCGTGAGTGAATTTCCCGAAATAATGGGCATAGCGACAGTAGTAGTAAACCACCCCCAGGAGGGATGCACCTCTGGGACGGTGGGCCTTTGGGTCCACTGGTGGTCTATGTTGTTGGATGTGTATAATGTGATGGAAGTGGTTAGTACCGGAGTCCAGTGGGACCCGACACTAAAATCCCTTGCTGAGAAAATGCATGTCAAGGTGGAATTGGCAGATCCCAAGGGGATTGAAGCTTTAAGCCTCAACCTTTGGGAACAACCGGAGTTGAAAGAGCTCCAAATGGCGAGGAAGCGGTTTGCTGAAGCCGCTAGTGAAGAGGGCTTTTATGGTACGGGCTCATGTGTCCCCGTAGAGGAGGACGCGGGAGCCTCAGAGGATGAAAGCTCGGGCATAATTGTGAGAATGACTCCCCTGATAAGGACGGCGCCCCTGGAGGGGCTGCCGGAGGAAACCAAGAAGGTTTCAATCGGGAATGGAGTGACATTGTGTCATTATGTGGGAAGCCCTTGGCGAATACAGGGAGATGCTATAGTGATAATTACAGACAGGTCACTAAAACCACATGGTAAGGCGCTTAGGAATATTTTAAGGCAGGAAGCAGGACAAGAATATGAATCAGAACTTAAACAGGAATTACAGAAAAATTATCAGCGGCCAATAATAGCGGCAAAAACTAGTGGCGGGGACACTTCCTATGGCATGATAATTCACGTGCCAGGGACAGAGTGGAACCCCAAAAACGAGCAGTCACAATATGCGGATGAAATGGCAAAAGCATTGGAGAGAGGGGTTGACAAAGCGCTAAGTGAAGGAGCGGTGAGAATAGTGATAGATGTAAACTGGATTAAAACTGGGAAAATGCAGTGGCAACAGGCCGAGTCCATAGCTGTGGCGGCCTTCACCTTAAGAGCTAAAACTCCCGTGACAACACCATCGGGAGTAGAATTTGTGGTAGGAATATCAAAAAAGCAGAGAGAGGAGCGAGTTAAATCGGTGACAGATGAGATTTTAACCCGCAGTAGGCAGATAGATCGTGAACGACGCCAGCTCCAGCAAACAATAACCGGAGAACTCAGGGACTCACCCCAGTCACCATCCCCAGTTAAAACAACTCCCGTGCCTTCCCCGGTAAGTGGAGGGATGTCAGGAGCTGCCCGGGTGGTAGAGGATGAAGAACGTGCGGGACCAAGTAGACAGGCCCCGAAAGGGAAAAATAAAGCCCCGAGGGGAACGGTAACTTTTAGCCCCGTCACGTCTACCCCTGGAACAGCACGGGACCCCTTTCCGGGACGACCCCCCATGATGCCGGTGCCCCTGCCAGAAGATGGGAGTGAAGAGGAGGACGGCGGAGAGCAAGCTCCTGTCCCAACCGCGATTGGCGCTAACCCCGCTGATGAAGACCGGGACTCAACCTCGTCAGAAGACGATGACCCGGCCAACCCCGGCCGGAGTCCAAAAATAGTAACAAGACCGGTGAATAGAAGAAAGAAGAACCCTCAACCCACGTTTGATGTGTACCGGTCCTCAGAAAGAATAGCTAGGGATATTAGTTGGGGATGTATTGAGACTAAGGATGGGCGAAAAGCTTACATACCCGAGGCAGGGCAAGTAAATCGCCCTTATCCACCTGCCTGGCTCAATAAGCTAGATAGTAAAATGGCTTTAACAGTGCGAATAACCTATCGCGAGGCTGTTAACATTTTACAGGCTCCGCCATATACCACATTACTTGCTCACCAAGACCTGACTAAGAATTTCAGGGATGGTTACATGGCGGTGGCACATGATTTTATGTTGAGGCGGCTCAAAAAAGCAATAAATGATAAAGCAAAATGCGAGTTGAGAGCCGACGATGATTTGAATTCAGATTCAGATAATGATGGAGCCGCGGTTACGTTAACTGTACCAGCGGCCCCAAGAGCCTTTTTGAACCAGCAGTCCCAATACATGACACAGCTGGGATCAACTACAATAGTACCAAACCCAATAAATCAGCCACACGACATAGAAGGTGATGTACAGCAGTTTAAGACCTTAAAAGAGTTGGTTCGCCAAAAAAGTAGGCTAGAAACAGCTAAAGAGTACTTAGTTGAGACATGGCCCATGATCAGGGATGCCCCAGGAGGAGATGGCGCGAAGAAGCTATGGCTCCAGTACATCATCGCCAGCCCCGTCGGACCAAACGAAACACCACAGCAGGTCTACGAAAGGTGGGTGGATGGCGAAGATGAAGATGAAGATGCCCATATTAACAGGGCTAGGGAGCAACTAAAAAGGGACGTTTCACTGCTAAATGTGTGGCACAAAATTAAAGAGGCTATATCGCCAAATAGGTATATTAAGGTGCTGCGGATGATTGTTAAGGATAAAGGGAACGAAGCTGTCTTTGTGAAAATGGCTCCGAATAGTACAACGTTGAAAATTGAAGCCTCCGTTAAGAAGTGGGATCGCTTGAACAAACATAATGCTGAGAAGAGGAGAACCGGACCAATCGCTAGTCGTACTAGAGGGAACGAACAGCAAGTCCAGCAGGGAGCTCAGCGACCAGTCCAGACTGTCCCCTATGTGAGGCCTCAGCAACAGAGAACGAGTGGAAATCAGAGACCGGCCACTCAGCCAGGACAGCAGGCGAGGCCCCAACCAAGACAACAGCCAACAGCGCGAAGACTAGGTCCAGCGTACATGCCCAAAGAAGAATTTGACAAACTAAGCCCAGAAGAAAGGAAGGCCTTCCTCGAGGCGCGCAAGGCTGCGGCCTCCGGGGGGCCTGAAAAGTAATGGAGACAAAGGCACGGGTCACCCTGGAAGGAGTCTACAGAGTAGGGGATAACCTTTATGCTAAGGTGGAGGGAATACCCTATTTAGTAGACACAGGGGCTGAGGTGTCCATGACCCGTAGAGCCTTAAAACAAATCGGACACCTACAAGTAATGGTAGCTGATGGCTCGATTGCCAGAATGCCGGTAGGAATTTGGAAGGGAATTGTGTGGGTAGTAGGACCTCACAATTTGTTGACGTTAAAAGATGCAGAAGAAATGAAAAAGTTTAAAAATAAAAAGCAGGTTGCGAAAAAGAGATGGGAAAAACTAAAACCGAAATTAGTGAGAGTAGGCCCAACAAAAATCATGCCTAATCAAGAATGGTATAAGTCAGTAGATGTACCAGCCGTAAAAGCTCAACAGATTCAAGACAGTGTATTGACACTGGAAGGGAAAAAGAAATTAGGTGAAATTATAGACAAAGCCGCTGTCGCACATTTTAAAAATGATTGCGGTGATTTAGGAGCAAAATATATGCATACTATAAGTGGGGGGGTACATCCGCCCGTAAGGCAATATCCCCTCAACCCCGGAGCAGTTGCCGAAATGGAGGTAATTGTAAAAGAATTATTAACACTTGGTATTATTCGTGAAGAACTAAACCCGATTACCAATAGCCCAATTCAAGCTGTTAAGAAGCCTGAAGCGGTAGGAGGGGGTTGGAGGCCAGTCATTAACTTTAAGGCTTTGAACCGCCGTACGGTGGCCAACCGAGCGAGCCTCATAAACCCCCAGGCGTCATTAAAAACACTAAGAGTAAAAAAGTATAAATCATGTATTGACCTTGCAAATGGATTCTTTTCCCTGAGAATTGCCAAAGCATCACAAGGGAAAACAGCGTTTACGCATAAAGGAAAAGCATACGTTTGGCAGCGTTTGCCGCAGGGATATAAAAATTCCCCGAACGTATTTCAATCAGCTGTCTTGCATATTTTGGAAGGTCTCCCAGTCACAGTATACATTGATGATGTGTTTATTGCTAGTGACACGGAGGAGGAACATTTGGAAACTTTGCAGGCCGTAATCGAGCGAGTGACGGCGGCAGGATTGAAGCTAAATCTTAAAAAATGTCAGCTTGCCAGGTTTCAGGTGGATTACTTGGGATTCCAAGTGTTTGAAGACTTGGGGCTGTCGCAAGCATATCGAGGAAAAATAGAACAAATTTTGCCGCCAACGTCCGAGAACGAACTGCAGAAAATATTAGGATTGTGTAATTATGTCCGAGATCATGTTCCATTTTACCAGAAATTTGCGAGACCCCTTTATGCCCGATTGCGCAAAAATCCTAATGAAAAGAAAACAAAAGATTGGCCTTGGTCGGCTAAAGACCAGGAAAATTTAGAGGGGCTCAAAAACGCAGTGAAAAATGCTATACGCCTTGAGCCGAGAAGTTTGGAAGTTAGGTTAGTAGCCGAAATTCAATGTGATGAGGATAATGCAATGGTAAGCGTTAGTAATGAAGGTGCTGGCTTGGTAACATTGTGGACTTACACTATAAATAATGTTGAGAAAAAGTTTCCCCAGGAGGAGAGAGAATTAGCGGTTTTGGCTAAATATTGGGGAACATTAAAAGACTTAGCCCAGGGACAGGGCATAAAAGTTGTTACGCAGAGTCAAGTACATCGCTACCTGCGTAAAGACACATTAGAAAGTACTAAAGCGACTAATGTGAGATGGGGAAGGTGGGAAGATATCCTGCTAGACCCCGATTTAGAGATAGGACCAGCAAAATCCATATCTAAAAAACAGGCGAAAACTGTAAATAGTGAGGAGAAGCCATATGAATGGGTTTTATACACAGACGGTTCTAAAAAGGGTGAAGACCAGAATGCCCACTGGGGCTTCATCCTGAAACACAATAGTAAAGAGGTATGCCGCCGGAAAGGTCAGACTCCTGGCAGTGCCCAAGCAGGAGAGGCTACAGCGGTGTTAGAAGGATTGTTAGAGGCCATAAGATTACACGTGAGTCGAGTAAGACTTATAACCGATAGTCACTATTGTGCTCAGGCGCTCAAAGAGGACTTATCCATTTGGGAAGAAAATGGGTTTGAAGGAGCGAGGAGTAGAGAAATTGCTCATGCTGAGTTGTGGAAGAAAATAGCCGAGTTAAGGTTGAATATGACTATCGATGTTGTTCACCAGAGAGCCCACGTCAAGGAGGGGGCTCACTGGAGAGGTAATGATGAAATAGATAAATACGTCCAAGAGAGAAGAGTGGTAATTGTAGGAGCAGAAAAATGGGGCAATACTCCCAAAGGAGGAAAATTGGTCCCGAATGAGTTTGTGTGTGAGGTGACTAAGGCCGTACATGAAGCGCTAGGCCATGGAGGTGCCTTGCCCACAAAAAGAGAGTTGGAGAAACTGGAACTTTGGATCCCGGAAAAGAAAATTCGTTCAGTTATACGAAATTGCGAGTTGTGTAATAAATATAATGCAGGACGCCGAGGACAGCGAGTGGACGGATTAACGATTAAGAGCACTGTTCCGTGGGCATCAGTTTGCATGGACGTAGCAGGCCCCATGGGAGTAAGCGGCACTAAAGGTGAGAAATATCTTATTGTGCTTGTAGATTCGATGTCAGGATATTTTGGCTTGAAAGCTGTACGAAATGCGAATGCTAATAGTGTGCTGAAAACGCTAGAAGAAGGTTGTATGTGGTTAGGCATACCGAGAGAATTAAGAACTGACAATGGAACTCATTTCAAAAACGCTACAATAGACAGGTGGTGTCAGAAGTGTGGAATAATAAGAACTTATTCGCCGCCCTACACCCCTCAAGCTAACGGCGTGGCTGAAAGGACCATTGGTCTAGTTAAAAGTTGGCTTGGGAAAAATGCTAATGGAAAAGAATGGAGTGAGAGATTGGTGGAGTTGGTCAAGGATTTGAATGGGAGGTGTCGAGCAGATAGACCTTCCCCCTCAGAGGAATTGAACCAGCGCCCCTTTGTCGCACCTGAGGTAGGACGGATGCAAAGCACACAACACCCTCAAAAGGGAAAGTGCCCATTTCAGGTAGGACAGAGAGTGTGGATAAAAGCTCATGGTCCTTTTGATAGTCAGGCAGTGAAAGCGAAATATGACCAGTTTGACATCGTGGAAGAAGTTTTGGACAGAAATACAGTGCGATTGAGAAAGAAGGGAGTCCAAGGGGTAGAGCAGCTAAAACCGATACCAGTTAATTCAGCCTGAAGTTAAGGAGTAAGACAAATAATTAAAAAAATGGAACCAGTCCCTCCGGACTTTGTCAAGCTTGTCATGATGAAAGGAGCTGTCATCGTGCGGAGGACGGAGAAGGTGATAATGGTCGGTAAGGCATTTAATCTTTGGATGAATGCAGTGAGAGGATATGTTAATAATAGAGTGGAAGATTTTAGTTGGCAACCGGCTGTCTCGACCTGCGTAATTTGCGATGGAAACGAGGAGTCGAGGGAGCAGTGGAATATAGCAAATAAGTATTGGGTAGATGGCTTTAAGCCGGACTTGAGTGAAGTAGGCCCGGCTAAGGTGCTTGAAATACAGGTGTGTGGATACTGTAGAATAAAAAGCCTACCTAGGATAAAAGCGTATGCTCAGTGGGACTTAGCCCCGCAAGAGAATACAGAGGCACAGCACTGTGAATGTTTGTGGGACGGGGAGAGCATACTGTATTGCCTACATTGTAGGATGAGAATGGGAAAAGGTTCACTAGTGAGAGCAGGAGAGGCCGAGGGATGGCAGTTAACTGGAGCAGAAACTTCGATAAAGTCGCTAAGTTCCGATTTGCTGACCTATTGGCCGATGGAAGTGAACGAGAGGACTCGCGACCCGAGGTTCCAGGCACTGCTTTACAACAACTGGCCACCGCATGGAGGTAAGTATGGCTTGGCTCCATTAATTGTTGGCTCGGAAGCGGTGCCAACTTTAGTTCACGTTGAACCTGTGTTAAGTGGGGGGGAACCAAGAACCCCCTGGCCCACGCTAATCAATGTTGCTTTGGCCCGAGGGGACATTCCAATGGAAACGTTGCCTGATGTCCCGCAGGAAAAAGCAGTGAATATTAGCGCTGTGGATGGTAGTCATGTAGTAAAGGAGACTACATTGAATAGAATGGAATATAAAGCTAAAACAGTAGTAGTAAAAATGAGTCCAGCGATGCCGCGACGATGGGTTTTGGGGGACCCGATATATTGGTTGAAGATAAAAGTAATGATGGCTATGAAACCCTATGAGGGAATATACTCGTTAGGGATGGCAGTGTCGATGAGTACAGAGGAGGAAGCCAAACGGCTGCACCCCAACTGTACTTTTAATGGAGAATACTTTGGTACTAGGCCGACAAGAGGGCATAGTAGTGAGAGGGTAGATGAAGAAGTAAAGCCTAAGGGTAATGAGAAGTTGTTGGCATTGGCTCAAGTGGCCACAAGAGAGCTGGAATATCTTTATGTGAGTTCATTAGAAGAGGATGAACACAAGGCACCCAGGTCGAAGGGAGACTTTGACCTCAGGGGTCGTTCGAAGAAGTATAAGGGGAAAGGATGTCCCTATCCGGGTTGTACCGGAGAAGGAAACGTGTTAGGCTACCACAAAAAGCATTGGTCTTTGCGTGGATGCCCTAAATTTTGTGAGAAAAATCCATGGCGGTATAATAATGCACCTAAATGGAAAAAATTGGCAGAAATGTGTATAAAAGCCCCCCATTCCGTTTTTCCTCAACAGGAGCAACCGGGAAAGGGAGTTGTACCGGAAACTCCAGCCGCAGGGTCGGGAACGGAGTGGAGGGAAAAGCCAGAGATAAGTGAGAGCCCCTCCTCTAACGAGGAGGAGCCAGAGGGCAAAGGGTACGAAGGCGAAGCAAGCGAAGATAGCGAGGTTGATGAGGTAGAGGAGCACAAGGTCCTTAAGGGGGTCCTGTCACGCTTTTGGAACAGGCACCAGGACCCACAGCCCTCTTCATCCGCTGAGAAGTAGCAACAAGAAGAAGATGGAAGGTGAGATTGCTGAGCTAAAGACTAGAGTAACCAGATTAGAGACACATAGACAATTATTAGAAAATTTTTTAGGAGCATTTGTACCGGCTTTGAACAATTTTTTAGTAGATATTGGGCAATTTAGGCCACATTGGGTGTTTTTAATTAAGGATTCTCGGGACAGGAATGCTGAGCAGGAAGGGTTGAGAGATAAAATTACGCTATTGGAAAGGCGAATTAGGGAATTAGAGGCCAAAGTAGAGGAGCTTGACCAGACCCCCGCAAACCTTGAGCAGCAGGAATTACCAGGACCCTCAACAGCTTTGTTGTTTGATTATCAAGAGTTTCGTCGTGATCAAATGCGAGACAGATTGGCTGAATTGAGGGCCAAACATGATGGAAGTAAGTAAAAAAGATTAGGAGGTGCGGGGGAAATTGGATATAATATAATAGATGTAGAAATCCCCTTTTGAATTGAAGTAAAATGTATTTGGCTCAGTGGACGGTGGAATCGATTTGATAGAAATCAGATGATTGTGCCCCACGTTGTAAATAATTGTGTAACGAAGCGTTGTAAGAATTGCTTTGCCCCACAGAGGCCAACCCCCAGAAAAAAGGGAGGAGCCAGGGTGAGTTTGAAATTTAGTAGTCTACAGAAGGTGGATTGTTAGTAGAGAGTATGAAACGTAGCTACTCAGAAGCGATGGAGGAGGATCAAGACATTGGTGACAGCGGTGGCAAATCAGTAATACCCGGACGACTTTGTTCAGCCAGGAACAGGGTAAGGTTTGAGAACCAAAGATGGAGTCCTCCAGGTTATGATACCCCGTTGTATGAAATACCTAGACCTGCGACTTTAAACTTGCCTCACCCTTTGACTCTAGAGGTAAGAGGAGAGCCGCATGTTTACGCCAATATAGGAACAATTACCCGCCAGCCAGAGCGTGGTGGCAACGGTAGGGACAGGGTTGAGAACCCCTATGAGATTCCTACATATGGAGGTAGCCCCACGTTGTTTGAGGACCCATTGGACACCGTTCATGAACAACCTGAAGCGGACAGAGTTTACATGAACGTTCCTGTCATCCGTCGAAGACGACGCTGGGTGTACGGTAGGGTTTGGCTGGCCACCATACTTTGCTTGATAGTAATAACCTTGATTTATTGTTTGTTGGGACTGCGAGCGCAGAGAAGGCGAAGGTTCAGCTTCGACAGCGTAGCTCCAATTAGTCCCATTGGCTTGGTTGAGATACGGTATGGCAGCACTAAAATAGCCAACCAAACGTGCTGGAAAGTGGAGGTAATGCATGTCAGTGAAGAATGGAAGAGAAGTAAAGGACCGCAGAGGGAAGCCTGCGGTGCCGGAGCGGACAATCCCTGTGAGGGGCAATGGAAGGAAGAGAGAACCGCCCTCGTGAATTCCTTCCTTCGCGACAAAGTTCATCAACCGGATTTTTATAATATAGCGGTGGAGGTTTTGAAAGAAAGCACCACGTACCCTGTAAAATCAAAGAGTAAGTGTAAAGTTCGAGTAGTTTACCGGATTAGTAGCACAGCAAAGGACTCCATGGCTAATGTTACTTTGTTATGCTTGGAAAAGTTAGAGCAACGAAGTGTTAGAAATAATTGGGTCCAGATTGAGGAAGGAGATCCTTCTTGGTACGTTAATGAATATTGTGCAAGGTTGCCAGATGCGACAGGAGGATACTGGTTGGAGACAGACCCTGACGACCCGGATTTCGGAATTCCAGCGGCCCCACGAAATGACACTTGTACCGAACTTCGGCCGGCATGGGAACCATGCTGGAGCTGTTTAACCTTTCGATGCAAGGGACCAGGGACCAACGGGACCATTGAGGGACCAAGGGTCAACGGGACCAGTGATTACTTACCAGGTGCTCCTGCTCCAGCATCGGGTAAGTACCCTTTAGTTTTTCATCAACGAAGGCTTAAAAAATTTAGAAAGCCGAGGGCGATTGAAGTTTTTGCCCCACGTTTTAAACGTACGATTTTCGCCTCACCGAAATTTCTTGGAATGCAGGGGTTCAAAAAGCCCCCACCAAGGAAAGTTAAAAAGAAACGGCCGAGGTACAGAGTTAGGTTAAATAAGACCCGGTCACATAATAGATTACGTAGGACGGTATACGCCGCGACTATTTTTGGAAGGAATACGTTTAGGAGGACCCCACCAATTACACCTCCAATAAAAGTAATAAATAAAATAAATAAAGTTAGTAAAGTAATAAAGAAACGGCCGGGATGCAGGGTTAGGTTAAGTAAAGCCCAGTTGTATTATAATGATAGCCATTGTGACTGGAATATGATGAGGTATTGTCCCGTGCCCTACCACATGTTTTGCTTTGCGGATAGCGGCAGTAGTCTTACCCTCCCCGAAGGAGGGTTAGGAGGTGGCGCGAGTACCTTGCTTACTCACCTTTTTGCAATGAGTGTTAAAAACGCACTATGTGACAGGAAGATAGAAGTGAAGCACGAAGAGTGGTTGAATAACTCTTTTCCATGGATATGGAAAAGGGGTACGTATGTGTTGGAATCAACCTTTAATAAGACTGTGAAAATAACTGTACTAAATATAAGACGAGTACAAATGTGGGCTCAACGCATTCCTACGCCGGATGATTTACGTAATGTTCCGCAGGGTGATTTTGATAAAATTGACCAATGTGTAGCATTAAAAATGTATGACAGATTGCATGGGCAGGATTGGGTAAGTGGTATTTCACCGCGATGTCCCTTGGTAGAAGAGGGTACGCCACCTTTTACTCGTTGGAATTATAACTGTGCAGGGTTAAAAACAAACTTAACGATTAAAGGGGTGCTACAAGCATGGAAAGAAATACATACGAGAGACGAGAGTAAGACGTGGTGGGGACTCAATAAAGATGAAATGGAAAAAGATGTATTACCTTGCTTAGGAAAGTCAGAAAATTATTGGGTTAAATATCAATATATGGCGACAGTGTATTCTAAAGAGAATGACATTTGGCCTGACAGTGAAAGACCAGCCTTATACGCTAGTCCACGGCCGTGGGAGATGGTGTGTAAGGGTGGAAATTCCGGGAAGGATTTTAAAAATTGTACGATTGTGTTAGCACGTAAACCTTGTTATAAAGTTTCCCGGTTTAAGAATTTTTGTACCCCACGTTACCACGATGAAGATTATGCCAATATCGAGGGAGCGGTATGGATTAAGGATAGTAGTAATAGATGGATTCGTAGCCAAGCGGTAGGAAGAGATTACTGCGCGCGATGGGACAATGATAAGGAATTGTCTAAAATGGTAGGACTTAAAATTATCCCCAAGCCTCCTGACTCCATTATGCAAATTTTAGAAGGTCATGCATTTAGAAAGTCCCTTTGTGCAGGAGACATAGTTACGGGATTTGATTGGTTGGGATTCAATAAAATTTTTGGCCCAGGCACATGCCACGAACCTGCTGAAAAATGGCTGCATTGTGGACACAGTGACGAATACAATCATAAGGGGGAACATGTATGTACTTGGTATGAGAGAATTGGATTGGCAATAAAGGGTGTAGTTAAAACTGTGGCCACAACAGCCGTTGAAGTTGTGGAAGATGTGGCAGAGACGGCTTTTCAGGGTATAAAAACCGGGCTGTCAAATTTAGCACAAGATGTGGGACTTTGGTTCCTGCTAGGTTTAGGAATTGTTTTAGCGGCAGTGATAGCTTTTGTATTTGTTAAAAGAGGATCTTTGTCGCTATGTCCTCGTCGAGAACACAAAGAGAAAGCCTCACCTAATATGGTAAAAGCTCGGCTATTGGCCAATGAGCTACAGGAAAATTGGAGAGGGGCGACGAAGAGGAGGTTATTGAGCATTGAGGAAGGGCTGCAAAAAAGGGCGGGATCGACCAGACTATAACTGCAACGCCCCAGCCCTGTCTTCCTCAATCCTCACTGACACTTTTTGGCGGAACAGTAAAACTACACATGACCATGGCATGCGGTGCGGTTAATGGTACTAAAGGGAGACCAGGCGCCCTTCAAAATGTAAGTAATGAAGCTGAATATTGGATGATTTTTATAATATGGCTTCTTTATTGCTGTACTGGACAATGGGACATTTGGCAGTTAACTCGACCCTTTATTTTGGTGATAGCTGTTACCAAGGTACTGGTGTTACGCTTTGTGTTTTGTACATACACACTGGGATTGGGATGCTTCATTGTGTACATGCATGGCCGATTTAGGATAAATTATAAAACTCCAAGAGGGGTAGCTGAAACTTTCCTCTTGGTGTGCTGGGTTTGTTTAGATGTAACCTCTATCATGATTTTTGAAGTTTTATATGGAGCAGTTATATTAGAAGGCATATTTGCCATGGCATTGGCTTTGTATATCATGAATATGGTGATTCGCCTTCAACGAAATCCTGTGGCTACGGGCAGCAGGGTTTGGATGTGGCGAACAGCTAAACTAACTTTGTGGGGTATAGTTTGGGGAATAATTTCAATTCTCCTTTGGCTGCGCCTGGTCGACCAATTGGTTTTAGTAGTTTGGTTCTTTACATATGCAGCTTTTTTTACTCTCCCGCCAAAAGGT
This sequence comes from Festucalex cinctus, assembly GCF_051991245.1. NCBI lineage: Eukaryota > Metazoa > Chordata > Actinopteri > Syngnathiformes > Syngnathidae > Festucalex > Festucalex cinctus. Next base: position 18,281,399 of record NC_135424.1, read on the forward strand.
TCCGCTACTCGGAGAGCGACCACACCCTCGCTCTCTCGGCGTAGTGGCATTCCGCATTCTCTCGACAGAGCGGGTGCGGATGATCAGTTAGATCAAGAACAGAATGTATATACTGGAAGCCGCAATTTAGCCGGCTCTCCTCAGGTTTAAGAATTGTCGGATTGTGTTTGTGTGTTTACCAGGATTACCTTGATGTGCCACGGTGTGCCTTTTGTGGAATCGATCTCCTCCTCTTCTCAGCTTGGGTAGTGGGAGACGATTACTACGGGCACTGCTGTTATCGTTTGCCTCCGAGGGATGTGAGTAACGACATGTGGCTCATACCCGACGGGCTTTATATGACTTATGTTAAGGGCATCGCGGGAGGTGTGCATGATCTTTTTGATTCCGCCTGGAGTAAAATGTGGACGTGGCCTGGCTTTGCTGACCTCGCGGGCTCAAGTAAGTTGGAAGGTTTGGTTCAAAGTCCGATAAAAGACACACGTTATCATTTTAACAGTAAATGGGTGCTCATCGGGAGGACTGTCCCTTTGATGCGCATGGTATGGCGTTTGTTTGACGGTACTCGACGCTTAACTTTTAATACCCCGGCTGGCTTTTGTGTAGCCGCCACTCCTAAGAGGAAGGCCAGACCTATCGAACAAGCCAGGGCCAGTGCTGGGGAGGAGCGACCCTGCGCGCCTGAAACGGCCCCCTCGCCCCCCCTGGACCGGGTTGAAGAGCCTGGGGAACCCAGAGCCGCCCGACAGGAGGCTCCAGTTGGTAAGGTCATGCCACTGTTGAGACCAGTCTCCCCCGCGGTTTCATCATCTGTTGATGGCCCGGCGGATGTGCTGAGCGGGGATGAGGACTCGTTGGCTGCGTTGTCGCCCTCCCTGATGGTAGGTGATTTTGGCCTGTGGTCTCCGTTTCCTGATCCTTCATCCGTCTCCTTGCCTTCTGTCTCCCCGGCGTCTCCTATGAGAGATGTAGGGGGGGTGGAGGACGAGTGGATGATGGGGTTGGATGGGGAGCTTGAGCAAGTCGCTCCGCTCATGCAGCTGATTTGCATGGGGGACACTGATGATCTCTAGGAGGGGGTGTCGAATTGAGTGGGATCGAGTGGGTCAGATGCTGCGCCATATCATGTATAAATTAAATGACAACTTATGGACTGAACTCAATTCTAGAATTAGAGATCAATTAGTGTCCATAAGATCAAGGAATTGGTGTCTATAGGGCTGACAAAATCACACTTTGGCCTCTGGGTGTAGTTCCCCAAGGTAACCACCAGATGCCGCCAAACCTAAGCAACCAGGGTCGCCTGCTTAGCAGGGACAGGTCATCCCTTATTAAGCCCCACGTTTTAACCGTATTGCCCCACATTTTGAAGTTTGATATATCCCCACGTTGTAATAATAAAGCCTTACGTTTAAAAATAAATAACGTTATCCTGAAGCCCCACGTATTAATATATAATAAATAAGTAAATGAAGGTATCCTGAATTAAATAATAATACACACAAAACACAATCTTCATTCGACAATTGTTAACCTGAATTATGGATCAATGCTTACAGCACATTGAAGCCACTGTGAAACTTTGCTGTCTTTTATTTCCTTTTATTTACATGCGATACTGTCTATTATCGCTGATAAGATAGCTGTAACTGCATTGAATGTCATGATTGCCTGTATGTAAAATGTTTTCTCTCAGCATTGTCATACAAGATGTGTAACAAATGAAAAGAATTAACCTGTTGAGATTCCCTGAGAGGTTTTGGGATTTGACATGTCATGTGTGTATACATGTTATTCATGCTTGCATAAGTTTGGTTAAGAATATTATCATTGATTTGATGTTTAATAGCTCCACGTTAAGAGCCAAGACCGTTAGAATTGTAACTGTGACTTTTTGGCCCCACATTGGGTTGTTGCCATGTCTATGGCAACTTAAGATGGCGTATTGCCCCACGTATAGCATATTGCCCCACTTAAGATGGCATATGGCCACGTAAGATGGCATATGGCACCTTAAGATGGCGTAGTGCCCCATGTAGAGGGAGCACATTGCCCCATGTAAGATGGATACATTGCCCTACGTGCATATGTACGCAGAAAGCTACGCAGAAAGCTGCTACGCAGAAAGCTCCACGTAAGTTGAAATGTATTTTTGTTTGAATAACAGGAACTGGCCAAGCTCTGTGGTGTGTGTAGCTTAGCAACCAGTTTCCTGTGTATGCTTGTGTGAAAAGAATGAGCTCCAATAATACGCGCTTGTTACTCAATTGTATGAGACTGTGAGACTATGTGGCGTCCTACTTCATCTCAGCGCATGGATTTATGAAGAGACTACAAGTGACGGGAACGACTGGCGGAAGACCACCGTTACCAAGGAGATGCTGTGACGCAACCAAGGTTATAAAAGATTGCCCCTGGCAACGATCGGGGCTCCGAGCTTTCAGCTCTTTGTCGTGAAGCGATCAACCCGTGAGGAGTGTGTTGTTAGAGAAAGTGTACAGCAGAGTGATAGGACTTAGGTTTTTACGGAGGACCTTTGGCTGTTAGCTGCGAACGGGACTTTTCTCTCCAAATTGGGTAATGTACAATGCTTTATTGAATAAGATGTTTAAGAGGAAGTTATGAACGGTTAATCGCGTGTAGGGACGGAGCCATTTTAACACACTTCCATATTTTCAATTTATTTTTAGCCAAAAACGTCTTATTTTAAAATTAGGTCTTGAGCTCTTTGAAGAAGTGATCAATCTTAGAAGGCTTTATTTAAAGGTTTAAATAATTATGTTTGATTTTCCTTTTTCTATTTTATTTTATATTTTATGAATTTTAATTTTAATTTTAATTGTAATTGTGATTTTTGAAATCTATAATTGCGCCCTGCGTTTGGCGAATGCGCATTGAAGAATTTGAAAATTGCTTTTATGTTCATATCATTATTTGAAAATAAAACTATTGAAAGACAATCCTTGATTTAATTATTTTATTTGTTTCCTTCGGTTTTTTACTTTATTAATTAATTAGATATATTAGGAGTCCTAATAAAGAATATTAAAAACCGATTGTGAATTTATTAGTTTATTTGTTTATTTGTTGATTTCATTTTTGTTTTATTATTTTGGGACGTTTTGAGAAAGTCCAGGTCATTTTATAAGACCTCGTTGTTTTTCCTTCGAGACGGGCAGTGGCCGCGGACGTTTGGAAAAGAGGTAAGTGCATTTTAATAATAAGTGATGAAGGTTTCCATTTTATATTAATAAAGTCGAATACTCCTGCTTGATGTGAAACAAGTCCGTATGATCCTAACAAGGATTATTAAATGACTAGGTCAATAACAAATGCAAACAACTAAGAGAAGTGGAGCTGCCAAGTAAGTGAGGTGTTCAGGCTATTATTCCTGGGTTTTGTGTGGTTGCTCATTCAGGATTAATAGGTGGATGAAGACGGGTTGACCTCATGATAAGAAGACAGTGAACAAACCTAGGTGAGTCTACTTCGATATATCGGCTTAACTAATTTCCGTCCCCTCACATTGACGCCTTAGAGCCGGTGAGGGAAAAGGGGAATTACTGACCCATTGATTGGAGAGTCGATCAGGACATTTTTCCCGATTTAGTCCTGCGGGTAAGCGGAAGTTGACGCTGATCTGCCATTTATAATCTCTGAAATGGACGCCAAAATTCACGTTAAGTGGGCTCCTATATTATACAGAGAGAGAGAGAGAGAGAGAGAGAGAGAGAGAGAGAGAGAGAGAGAGAGAGAGAGAGAGAGAGAGAGAGAGAGAGAGAGAGAGAGAGAGACCAAAACAATACACCCCCCATTTGCTAAATCAACATCACAAATTGCTGCACTTTCTTTTTTTAGACACACAGTAATGCAGCATGTCAAAGCTGGTGATGTGACATTTTTGTCCTCGGAAAATAATCCACATTTGAGGCATTTTATATTAATTATATCTTAACAGACTGTATGTCAAAAGCAAAGTAATTTTAGACTCAAAGTGTGTCAATGTGACTTCATCAAAAGTATCAGTTTGTAAACTACTGTAAGTAAAAAGGTGCAGTAGCTATTTATTTTATTGTCCTTTTAATGGTCTGAATTCAGCAAGATGAAGCATGGCGGTTTACATCAGTGGTTTCCAATGTTTTTTTGTTTTTTTTTTGTTTTGTTTTTTAATGGCTGGATGATGGATATATCCATCCATTTTCTGAGCCGCTTTTCCTCAGAAGGAGTTTGGAGAATGGTGCTGGTGTACATTCCCAATCAATATGTACAATCTCTTTGCCCCAGCTGATGCTTAAACGACAAAAGATATTAAGACAAGGAACTGGTTTAAATTGCAAATAAAGTAATATTTTTTATAAAAAGAAACCCTTTCAGTGTTGTATAAAAAAGTTTTTTTCTTTTTTTCTTTTTTTTTTTTCTGGCAGCCCCTGAGAATGCTATTTGATAGTGGCCGCCTTTGAGATCACTCAATGACTTCAGGAAATTCAAAAGGCCACACATTTTCAACTTTTTTTTTTTTTTTTTTTTAAATGATCACTGAGCATCTTGGGCTTTTCATCACCCTGCGGATTAATTAGCAGCTCATCGAACCACTTTGCATTTCGCCCACTGGCAGTGTAAAGAACCACCCACCACCATAATTTCACTGATGTGTCATACAGTATGTGATTGGATTCTTTACATAACCCAATCAAATCATTTTTGCTCACTTTACACACCAGCATTTTACAGGTGGACAAAAGCAAAGTGGCAATGGGTTTAAATTATGATGTCACTTGGTGCAATGTGAAGCACCAATGACACACCAACTACATACAAGTCATGCAGCGCAAAAATCATTAAAGGGGCACGAATCAGGATTCAGAGTTTTTGCACATTTGCGACCCCTCTGGCGAAACGTGGAATGGACCCCATCGACGCGCACACGGCCAGGAGCATGCGAGACTTTTCGGCACAAGCAAACCTCCAAGTTAATTTAACAAACGTAAACACAGAGCACAACACCTTTTTCATAGGCTTAATAATGTCTACAGAGGTAAGAAACGTATTAATCTTCAAGTTACTTTGTATGTGAAAGTCATTTTGAGTGACAAAAGTTTACGTAATTACAACCTTCTAAACGTAAATAGTGCGTCCCGTGAATCCAATGACATTGAGGATAGCAGTGCGTTGCTAATATGCCCAAGTGCGGAGACATTAGTAAGCGACCGTGTGGTAGTTTTATTCTGCACTGCTAATCATAAATAGACCCTATCGTATTTTCGTTACAAAGTCTTACCTTTTTAGCAAAAAGTCAGCAAGCTGTGGGTCCCGTTTCATCCCCAGGATAGCTCTTAGCTCTCTCCACCTGACAAACGCTGCTCCTATATTTATCCGCGTCCTCCCGTGACGCTGGTCTGAAAGATTTTTACTTCTCTTTGTCTTCCGCGGAGTCTCCATAAGGGATTGAGACGTATCGGGTGCAGGTCTCTTTAAATGCAGTTTGAATTAGCTGTCCTGTCCGTGAAGTTGCGTTAGCAATCGCGAGAGCTAACAGGGACAATAGCGTGCACACGCATGACATCATACTCAGAGCCACAGATAAAGTTTCCGGCCAGAACGCTCCAACATTTTTTCCTTTTACGGAAAAATAGGGGCAACAGTCATTGTGCCTCAGTAGCGCCTCCTGTCCATAATATAATTCTTAAAACATGTTCGCGTGAAAAATGTGGTTATTTTAACACTAAAATTTGAGTCTTATCTTGCATTATGCACCTTTAAGGTTTATTTATTTATTTATTTATACATAATTTTGATATTTTTAATTTGTCAACATTTTACATATTTTTATGCAGGTCAAATATATTTTTACTTCTTTAATTTTAAGTCGTACACTGTTTTTTATGGATATTTCTGTTTAATTTTAGTGTGTTCAATAAATGTTGATTGGGTTGGTAAATGACCTAAGGTGTGCGTTGATTTTTGGCCACCTGTGGAATTGAGTTTGATACCATATAACCTGACTGAAGGGGTGCTGAGCAGCAAGCAAATTATGTCAACCGCCCCTGCTGAGAAGATCTTTGAAGTTGTATATGCAGCCTGCAAACTGGTGTCGGACATCAGAGGCAATCGCGTTACCGGAGGCGCCATTCGCTACAAGATTTGGTGTTGTACTCGCACCGAATAGCACATTAAACTCTTGCAGACCTATCAGGACAGCAGGGGGGCCGTTATCAGCTGCAATTATTTGTTTGGCTATTTGTAAAGCTCGTGATTGTTGTAGAGTTAGAAATGGAGAAAAATATGTTGTTGGGTTGATATGGTTGTGTTATTGTTAATGTTTTATGTCAAGTGTTGCAGCTGTTGTGAAAACGTTGAGTGAAAAATTACTCAAAGTACCTCCAAATAATCCAAAATATACATCATATTTTAGGTTGAAATATTTCTGAGTTGCTTTGTGAGTGCTTACATGTCTCCATTTATAAGAATACCGTGATTGACAGGTAGTCAGCATCCAACTTATCATCTGTTACACAAGTTTTCAACTGAAAAAAGATAAATATGCCCTTTTTGAAATTCTTCATATGGCATGAAGATTGAGGTTCACAATCCTTTAGGTCTGAATCCCCTTTGGAAATGTGATATTCGATCGTGCTGGTGACAGGGATTCAATGAGGTAAAGGATTTGCTACACTTGCACTTCCTCACTGTCATCAAGAGTCTGGCAGCACTTTTTGAATGTACCGAAGTTTCTGAAGAATCTTGCTAGAGATCCCAATGTGAAGTGACTTGCAGTAATCAAGCCCACAGGAGACAAAAACTTGAACCAGTTTCGGGGAGAGAGTGGGGCTAAGTTTTTCAATATACCTGAGGTGGTGAAGGTAAATCTTGCAGGGATATTTGATGTTGGCCTCAGAGGTAAGGGTGAATGGAGAAAGTAATGCTTGTTATGGTGGAGGACTCACATTTCATCTGCTTTTGAGCTATTCATCTTAAGAAATAAGCTGTCCTTCAAACACATAATCAAGCAATTCCTCTTCTTTTGTGCTCCAATTCATACTGAAAATAGTCTGTTTGATGCATGCCGGTCAAAAAATGTTGTAACAATGATAATGTGATACAGTGATTATTTGATGAGGAATATATTATTAGAAAAAATATATATAAATAATTACAAATACAAGTAAGATAAAGCACTTTCAATGTTTTCAGTCGTTTCGAGACTGGCTGAAAATGACATGCGTGATCTTCAAACAGGAAGGAGTTGTTTGTTTCTAATTTATTCCTGAGGTGGTTTCGGATTAAGGTTCACATTGATGAACTACTACTACTACTTGCACATGTTTAAATATGATGCACAAGGATTAAAGAGGATAACAGTCATTAAAATGCAGTCAGCATCATTCACCCTTAGTCAATTCATTTCACTGCATGCTAATATGAATGTGTAATGTAGTATGTGGGGAGCCTACCGTATAATGGAATATATACTGTGCGGAAATTATAATGTGTTTGCCATTTTTAATTGCGGCTATATGTGGATATAGCCGCAATTAATATATAATTAATAATAATAATAATAATAATAATAATTAATATATATGGATGATTAATTTATAGTGTGAGAAGGTTATTCTGGATACAGTGTAAGATAACGTGAATTTTTCAAACTCATTTGGATGTTAAAAACCCAGATTATACTACGGCATATATTACACTAGTATTTTCCACCTATACTATACTTGTGTGGTGTCACTAGGAAATGATATCAACCAGACACTTTTTGCTTTACCTGATCTGGTTTTGTCTCAGGCACGATTTCACTTAGAATGTTTTTTACAGGTAACTTGTGCACTGACGGAACAAATGTAATTCCAGAAGGCTTGGATGGAACGCCTCGCAAAACCTACAGAACAGAAAGGAGAAGGTTATTCAACAAGGTCTGATCATTGAAAATCCAAACACACATTTAGCAAAATAAGATTATTACAAATGATTTTCATTAATGATTTATGAGAACGTTTTTTTCCTTCATTTGCATGCATTATTAATTATGACAACGTAACTATTTCAAACTGCCCATTCCGAGTGGTTGTTCCTTATAATGCTTAAGAAATGATAATCATCCCTGCTCCCAATAAGCTACTGCCTCAAACACTTGAGCAGTTAAGCACACTGCAGCTAATTGTCTTGACACTTCAGGCATAATGAGTTATAATTTCTTTCTTGAGCGAGCCAAAATATGCAAATGTTGTAGTCTCTGTTAAATTAAAATTGCATGTCAGATTTGCACCATTTTTCCTTATCTTATACTTATGTGGTCTATCAAAACTGTTAGCAAAGTTGTGGTTGGTGATACCACGAATTTGGTCCAGACATCTTAATGATTGAATTTTAATTAGCAAAAGCAAATGAACATTAATTTATTAATTGTATTAATTTTATTTATTGTTTTGTTTATTTATTTTATTAATTTATTATTATTGTAGCGATAATTGGGTCGTCTTTTGGACGAATTAATAATCTGGACGTTACAGAGGTAAATTGTATTTACCTCAATAACCTCTGGGGCACCACGTTTGTTTTGCTTCGTATTAACAGGAGCAAACAACGACCAAAATCCTTCTTTTATCAGTCATTGATAATCTAAAGTCGCCACACTCGATATTCAGTGGTTCGTTGTACTAACAAAAGAATAATAATCCACTCGGAAACACAGATGACTTAGGCGGAATAAAGTTTATAAAACATGCATTTATTCACGATTGCTACACTACAGAATCAAAATACTGCCTATCTAACTATTCTACCGTCAGAAGAAAAGAAATAAAATAAAGCGAATGAAAATAAGGAAGGAATGCGAATGAATAAAGAAACAGGGAAAAGAGAAAATTTGACCTGCCAGATTTGTGATGTTTCAAACGTAAGTGGCACACAGTGGATACGCCGAGGTAGAAATCAAGCGCACTTACGAGCCCTGGAGTTGCGTAGCAACGAACAGAAGTGGCGGCCTTTTTGACAAGGGGGAAAAAAAGAGTCAATGTTCGTTGAAAAATGCAAGGAAAAAAAAAGGTTTATTCCACAGGTTAGCGAGGGAGCCGCGCCAGGGGCCTGACGTAGTTGCGCGGCTCGTCCCTTGATTGGTTGGTGATCCGGCGAGGTTGATCCTCGCCGAGGTTGGTTCTGCTGGGCAGCTGTCCGAGCTCAGGTGTTGCAGCTCGGTCAGTACGCGCCTGCGTACGGGGAAGGCCAGCCGTTGGAGGTGCGTTGGCACTGCGGCGGAGCGCCACCGAGTAGCAGGTGCGGTGCGCGGCTTAGGTGCACAACCTTGAGTCCGGCGGTGCGTTGCAAGTGTACCCGGGACCGAGAAGGTCGGGCGGGTGAGCACCGATAGTGGAACAAAAAAACAAAAAAACGAAAGAGTCTTTAGTCAGCGTTGCAGTTTGCACTTGCTTTGGCGTGGCGTGGCGCGAGGATCCGATCTCGTTAACGGATCCTGCCAGGAAAGAAAAAGCCACGTGGTTTGCAAGTTTCTTAGACAAAGGGTTCGAGCAGCCTGGCTGGCCCACTTGCAAGTCGGGCCAGAGTTTTTGGAAGAGGCTTGTGAGAGCCGGAACAGGCAAGAGAGCAGGAGGGCAAAAAAAAGAAGAGAGCGGGCAGTGGTCTGCTCGTGTTTTTATAGTCTCTGGGTGGGGCGAGCAGGTGAAGGCACACCCTTCTGTTCGCTCGCGCAGACTCTCAGAGGAAAATTATTAAAAGATTAATAATTTGGCATTAAATTTGGTCAGTCTGGCAAATCAGTTTTCCCACACAACCCGTTTAACACACATTGTAATTAATGCATCATAAACTAACTTGTGAGGTAACTTCTACTTGTCTAATCTGACTGAACTGAGAGACATTGATTATCTTTCATTCTTTATGGAGTACACATGAAATAGGATGTTCATACACACAAAGATATAACATGAATCATTCGTAGTTCAGTTGTCTGTCAAGAATTATCATGATATAAATGTGTAAAATGCGGTTACTTATGTGAATTGTCACTAAGGATAGTTCCAAGTTTCGCCACTTGGAGGTGTTGTTGCTCCATCTAGACGTTCCAGGAAGGGCGAGGCGCCAGAGTATCCTTTTGTGATTGATAAGAAGTCATGAACATTCCTTTGATCGGTCATTTGTGTATTCCAAACCATTGGAGCCATTTGTTCGGGCTCCGAGCAGACTGCTGGAAATACACTCCTTTGGTAGACGCATAAATTCCTTTGTCACCTGGTCAGCGGCTTCAAAAGAGTTTTGTTGGTGGCAAGGACCACCTGTAGAGCTGACCAGGCTGGATCCTGTCTGGGCATTGGCATATTCATGCACTGCAGAGAATTTGCTTCAAGAGAAGCAAACTAAAAAAAAATTAGAGGGTGGAATGGACCTAGGCAATAGTTGTTACAGACCCCCCTTCGTCAAGCGGGATGAATCTTCAGGATGTCCAGGTTGGCGGGTCCAGATGATGCGTGGCCAGGGTCCAGGCCACGGTCAGACGGCCGGAGTCCCACTCACGCTCTGCTGCAACACTCAAGACATACCACTGGTGCCACTTTTCCCTAACCTCTGCCTGGTTATGTGTATGCAGGGTATGTCTGTGTGTTTTCAATGTGTCTCTATGTGTATTCAGTTAACAGTGTGTCTAACTTGGTACTGTGTCAGCTAACTGAGGGACTCGGGTCCCAAAACAGGCGCGGGCCTGGGAAAGACGCAAGACGCGAAGTTCCAAACAAAAGAAAAGGAAGAAAACTTTTCCTAAGGCTATAAGGCTAGTATCATATAATGAGTAACTAGGGGAAAACGAACAGCAAATTAAAGAAAAGAGAGAGAGAACGAAAAAGAGGCTTTCGCCTTCTAAAACTCAAAAAACCCGGGACTATACTCAGGCTATAACTCTCTTAAAAATAGGGAGGTTGTCTCAGGCACCTGCGTGTCGGTGCAAATCTCCACCCCTGGGGGTGTTCGTCACAAAAAAAAAGTCTTAGGTCGGTTAGCGCGACACTATCGTTGCTAGGTACTTAGCTATCGCGTCTTCCTATAGCGTAATTAAACACCCAAAAAGTCGTGCGTTATCCAAGAATAACTGAAGGGAAAGGGGAGAAAAGGGAGGAGGGGAGAAAAAGAAGCAAAAGGATAAAAAAAAAAAATCAGCGTATCCTCGGCAGTTGCGCTAGACTAAGGGAAGGAAGGCAAAGGGGCTTAGTTAGATTAGCTAGACTCACTAACGCTTTAAAAAGAGTACTCTGACCTGCTTTTGAAGGCCTTAAGTACGGGGGAGCTTTTCATGGCTAGCAAAAACTGATTTCACGCAGCATACCATTCATAAGTATCATAACACCTTGAGTGTACATAATCTTTTGAATTTGAGTTGCAAATCATTTTGTAGTTGTCTAGTCTAGTTCTGCATAATGCTATCGGTGTTACAGCTAGGACCGTATCCTTAAGTGTTGCACCAAGCGTCTGCAAATAAGTAGCAAAACACAGTATGCTAACCTCTCGCAATCAACAAAGACAAGCGGATTAGCGTCGCTCGGTATGGTATCACTGAGGGGTTCGGTAGGTGCAGCGGGGTGTTGACCCCCCCTTTTGCACGTGTGATACTTTCAAACATCGTAGTCAGCGAGGTCGGTCGGCGGAATTTGGCACGTCTGTCGAAGGTGGCGGTTGGGTCGCTGACTCGGAGTCGGCTGGTGACCCCCCTTTGTCAGTTCCGCACGTATGCTGGTCCTGAGATTCGCTCGATCGCGTTCTCAGACGTTCAAACCCGCAGTGACTTTTGATCTGGTTTCGGTGGACCCACCTCAGTTGGTCCCCCTGACGTCCTTTATTCATCCTAATTTGATAGGCGACGGGTGACAGTTTGTCGACGATTTCATGTGGTCCTGACCACCGGGGAAGAAATTTTCGGGCGATGCCCCTCTGGGCACGCGGAGTATTAGCATTTGGTTGCGCGAACAAGTAATACCATACTCGATCACCTATTTCAAACTCGGTTTGTGAGGCTTTCCTATCGTAGTAGGTTTTCTGACCTTCTGCACTTTGCTTAAGCCGTTGTTGGGCAAATGCAAACGTGGCTCGGAGGTGGGCTTGCAAGTCCTCCACGTACTGGGAGGCCGTGTATGCCGTGGCTAGGTTTGTTTCGCCTGGCTGGTACATCAGGTGCAGGGGGAGCGTCATTCGCCGTCCGGTCATCATTTCAAAAGGGGCCACCCCTGTGGATTCGTGAGGGGTGGCTCGAATTGCCATGAGGATCAGTGGGAGTCGGGTGTCCCAGTCCCGATGGTTGGAAACAACAAACTTTTTCAGCAAATTTACCACGGTGCGATTAGTCCGCTCCACCTGTCCTGATGACTGCGGGTGATGGCTAATATGCAACTGGGCCTTGATTCCGAGCATTTGCCAAAGTTGTTGCATTACCTCGGCTGTGAAGTGGGTTCCCCTGTCTGAGTTAACCCGTGAGGGCAACCCGAAACGGGAGAACACGTGGTTCATCAGCAGGCATGCAGTGGTGTGTGCGGTGTCGTTTGGAGCAGGCAGGCATTCTACCCACTTGGTGAACGCGCAAACTACTGTAAGAAAGTATTTGTTCCCTCTCAGAGATCTGACCAGTGGTCCCACCCAATCAATTTGGAGATCAGACCATGGGAAGTTGACTCCTTTCTGTTGGAGTGGTGCTCGGTGACTCGGGTTTGCTGGCTGAAACTGGCAGCAAACCAGGCATCCTTTGATGTAGGTTGCTACATCATTATGCATGCGCGGCCAGTATGCCACCTGTTGTAGTGCGGTGACAGTGGCCTTGAATCCGCGGTGGCCTGCATAAGGCGCGTCGTGGGCGTATGTTAGCAAGACCCCCCTTTGGCTCCGTGGAACCACCAACCGCAGGGCAGGCGGAGACGCGGAGTCATAAACCAGAAGGCCTTTAACGAGACGCAGCCTTTGCAGCACGGAGAGCAAGTCTTTGAGGTCGCTGTCGTCACTCAACGCGTCAGGCGACACGGGGTTGGCGACAGGATCAGAAAGGTGCTGAATTATTTTGAAAAGCGCGGGGTCGCCGGCCTGTTGGGCGACCAAGTCGGAGGTTCGGACGGGCGGTACGCACGCCACGGGCCCCGTAGGGGTTTGTGTGGGGGCGTCGCGAGACTCAGCAGCGGCCGCAGCGCGGCGGCGCGTGAGAACGTGGACCTCCAGGGTGGGCTGGGTGGGCAGCCAAGCTGTATCAAATGTCCAAGGAGTCCCGTTGAGGGCCCCTTGTTTGGCTAACGTGTCCGTTAGGTCGTTAAAATGTTTGTCAGGTCCTGGGACTTTTGAGTGTCCCCGGACCTTTTTCCAATAGACATGCATATCATTGGAGGAAACCAAATGGTCGCATGTCAAAATGAGGTCGCGGTGTTTAACGGGTTTCTTCGCTGACGTAAGGAAACCATTTCGATGCCACACCGGTAGATGACAGGTGAAGGCGAGGCGGGCATAGTTTGAGTCAGTGCAGATAACCAGCACCGTGACACCGTGTTCAACTGCTAATTTGAGTGTAATCAGGATGCCAGCGATTTCCGCATATTGAGAAGAGTGGGGGCCCAATTGGAATAGCAGTGGTTTGCACGGTGTGTCGTCGACCCAAGCGATGCCCACCCCAGCCTGCAGCTGGGTTTGGTGGTGGTAAGAGCAGCCATCCACGTAAGCTGTAGGCATGTCTTTGCAGACATGTTCCTCAAAATAGCGGTGACGCGTGAATTCCGGCATCGGTGCCACGGCGACGTCTGTCGGCGGGGTCGGGGAAGTTGACACACAGTTCTGGCAAATCGCTAGATTGGTACCCAGCGGTAACTTTGCGTTTTTCGCGTACCGGACTCGAACATCGTAACTTTGTAACGCCATAAGCCAGCCGGCAATGCGCGCGTTCGTTACGACACCGTCTCGAATGCGTTGGTTGTTAAGAAAAGTAACCGGATGATGGTTAGTATCAATCGTTACTTTTTGACATCCAATGTAGTTTGAGAAATGTTTGATTGCCCATACTGTGGAAAGCAGGGCTTTTTCGCAGTCGGAGTATTTCAACTCAGGGCCGTTCAACGTTTTACTGGCGTACGCCACGACGCGTTTATCCTGGTCGTACATTTGGTATAGACCCGCACTCAAACAATGGTCGGAGAATCCTGCTTCCAAGAAAAATTCCTTGTTGCTATCGGGGTACGCGAGACAGGGAGCGGAGCCCAGCTTTTGTTTTAGCATATTCATCGCGTTGTTTTGTTCGTCACCCCAATCGAAGGGCGTGTCTTTCTTCAGCAGGTTAGTAAGAGGGCGTGCTATGTCAGCAAAGTGTTCAATGAACTGGCGCGAATAGTTGCACACGCCAAGGAAGCTGCGCAATTTTGACACATCGGTGGGGGTTTTGATGTCAAGAAGGCCTTGAATACGGCTGGATTGTGGTTCAATCCCGTTCGGCCCAACCAAGATCCCCACGTAGTTGACCTTCGTGCGACACCACTGACCTTTCAGGAGGGACAGTTTGGCACCTGCAGAAGACAGCTGTCCAAGAACGTGGTCGATTTCCATCAAATGGTCATCCAAAGAGGAGCTCCTCATCATAATGTCATCGACATAAATGAGGTTGCCCCTGGCGGCGGCATCAGGGCACGCCTTGTTGAGGAAGATGTTAAATTCGGCTGGCGAGTTGGCGTAGCCGAATGGACACCGGTTGAAAGTGTACTGTTTGTTGCCAAAGGTGAATGCCAACTTGTATTGATCCCTGGGATCTACTGGGATCGTCCAGAACCCCGAAGCCACATCGATGGTGGTGAAGAATTTGGCATCTCGAACCTTGGGAAGTTCCTGTTCAAGTTGTGTCATGGGCCATCGCGAAAGAGGAACCTGTTGGTTCAGTTTGCGATAGTCAATGGTTGGTCTCCATGTACCGTTTGGCTTCAAGACTGGCCACAATGGAGCCGAATAGGTGCTGTTACAGGGGCGAATGATGCCCTTTTCCAGCATGGCGTCGATAGTCTTCTGTACTGGTTCGTAAGAAGCTATCGGAATCTTGTACTGGCGCACGAAAGTTGGAGGAGCGCCGGGCTGAGTCGGGATGCGGACTACGTGTAGTGCCGTCAACCCGCAATCCAAGGAGTCCTTGGCAAAAGACGGTGTGTATTTCATTAACACGGTGCGCAAACGTTCGCGGTCCTGTTCGGACCGGAGCGCGTCGGCGCGGTGCAGAACTTCTTGGAGGTGCTCCTCGAACTCTGGGTACGGTTGAAGGTCCCCATTTGGAGTCGTGGTTGGTTGAGGTTTCTCTGGGTTTCCAGAGGGAATGCTCGAGGGCGTTGGAGGCAACGCGCTCAAGGCATAAATCACCAGTTGTTGGTCTGTCCCCAGGTCCACCCGGACGATGTCTTCATCGTTGGTGGGACCGGCAGGGTTGACCGTAACAAGCTGAGATGGCCTGGTGAGTCTTCGGCCACCGGTGTCTTCAGTCAAGAACAAGTCCGATGGGATGTGTCCAACCACAGGCACCGTTAGAGTGAAGTCGTGGAAGTCGGAACGGATGAGCAGGCCCAGACGGGTCGCTTTTGGTATGCGAACGTCGTACGAAAGGGGGTTGTGAACCAAGATCAGAGTGGTGAGAGAGGCGTCCACGATGGGCGTGGCCTCCAAGAGTAACGACAGGTTCATGAACTCCGAAGAAGGTTGGAAGAAAGCGGAGCGAGCATTCAAGACCTGGTTAGCTCGTGTCACCAAGCGAACCGGAATGTTGATCGTGGTCGCCGGAGCGATCACTTCATCCTCATTTAAGACTTCGCAAGCATCTGGGACGGTCTGTCCGGACTTCATGTTTGGAAGACTGGGAACACAAGCTAGAGGTTCCGAGTTGGTGAGGGACCACAGCACGTTGTTGATGGTGTCCACCTGGACGGCAAGACGAACAAGCAAATCTGCACCCACGAAAAGGGTGTGAGGCGCATCCGGGACAACCAAGAAGTAGTGGGTCAGTGAGTGCTGCTTCCACTGAAGGTTTAAGGCGCACACGCCCACTGCAGTTATTGTAAGAGGAGGTTCCGTGTTTAACGGAAACCGGCAAGACTTGGAGACGAAAAGAATGTTCGGGTCGAGATCTCGCAAGTTGTCAGCGAATGCTGCAGAAATGGCTGATTTGTCAGCCCACAAGGCGAGGACGGCGTCAAGAACAGGTGCACCTTGCACGTGGACACCTCCGATGATGCGTGGGGCGTACCCTGCATCAGGTGGGGGTGGGTCAAGGTCACAAAGAAAGGTGTCGTGGCTTCTCAGCCGGTCCTTTGTCGGGGACGCGAGGGGTCCTGCCTTGGACTGTGTCGTGTCCCAGCTTTCTGTGGGGGCGTCTGCTTCCCCGTGGGGTGGCTGCGCCCGAGTCACAGTGCAGAGCTGAGCCTGGTCAGGGCCCGAAGGAAATGTCGGCAGGGCCTGCCGCACCTGGGCCCAAATCTGGAGTCTCTGGTAGTCTATGATGGGTTGGAAGCGGAACAACAGGTCTTGGCCAATAAGAAGGGGGACTGACTCAATGGGTCCCACATAGACTGGATGAATGAATTCCATGGGGCCAATGGACCAGTGTACCATCGCGACAGATTCCAGCTTTGTGTTAGTAGGTGAGAAAGCGCTAACGGTGAGTGGGCACCGCCGTAGGCGGAGCGGTCGACTGTTAGCTTGTGACGCGGAGCGGAGTTGTTCGAACACCGTGTTGGACATCACCGTGATGTCCGCGGCGGGATCTACAAGGGCTTCGTAGGTTAGAGCTCGCTCCAGGGTGACGCTCAGATAGAATTTACGAGCCATCCCCCTGGTGGTGAGGTCACCTAAAAGCTGTTGGAACGGTCTCACGTCATCGGTTGATCGCGATACATGCGGGTCTGCTGTATTTGGATCAGCCTGCAGTACCAATATTGTTGAGTCAGAAGGCAGTTTAGTAGGTGTCTGAGTGTCGGCTACTGGAGGCCCCTCTGGTGACCTCTGCTGGTGGGTCACTTCAGTGGGCATCCGGCCGTCGGTTAGTCATAAAGGCGGGTCTTTTGACGAGTCTTTTGACAATTTCAGGAGTGCCTTCAATATGCCGCTGGCAACTGCGTGGTGGTCAGTCTCGGAGTCGGCTTGGCGGTTCCGGGACTCGCGGCAGGAATCGGTTGCTGGCGCGCGTTCGACTTTATCACGTTTTGGATGATAGCGCGAATCGGGCTTTCCTTTAGCAACTTTGGAGCGCCGGCGGTCGTCAGCTTGCTTTTCTCCGTCCGCTTTCTCGTCACGCGAGTAGTCGGTTTTGGAGCGCGGTTTCCGGTTTCGCGGGGCGCGGGACTGTTTTGACTTTTTGGATTTAGTCTGGTCTTCCCTCGGAGCAAAGGAGCAAGCTCCCTCCAGCTCTGAAGGAGGACCCACGTCCACTTTATAAATTCCTGCGTCGCCTGCCTTGGGGGCGGATAATTTTAGCTTTGCATAGCCCCTAGCTGCTAAGTCACGTAGCTGCGAGCTATTCAGTGTCTCAGGACACAAAGCCAGTCCCAAGTAGTGGTTAAGGTTTTGTTGGAGGTTTCGGACAAACAACGTTTTAAAACCAGAATCTTCCTCCATGTTGGGCTCGTTACGAGTCCCAAAATAGGCATCGCGAAGACGACTATAGAAAGCCTGAGGAGCCTCCTGCTTTCCCTGTTTGACGAACATGGCGACTTCCATGCCCGACAACCCAGGAGAACCGTCAAACTCGCGTGAGATGGCTTGGTGCAGTGCCAAAGGGTCAGACAACACATCAGCGGGCTGCCGTTCCAGCAGTCTGTTGACTGCTCGGCTGGACGTCATTTTGATCAAGTACAACTTATCTTCCACGGTTGCCATTGGGAACCGCTGGAGATGATAGTTGATGTCTTTCAAGTACTCTGTTGTGTTGTGGGACCCCCCTGGTTTCGGTTCGAATTTGGTTATATTTCGAGCCAGCTTGTCCAAATCTTTCCAGGCCACGCCCATTTGTCCCTCCAACGGGGGAGTCGACATGGGTCCACGTTGGAAACTGTCATCACCTGATGGCCCGAAAGCGTGTGGGGAGGCGGCCATCGGCGGTGCCAGGCCTAAAGCGGCGGTGGTCACCGGCGGCGTCCTCCAGGCGGTTCCGGACTCAGGTGACAGTTTGAGCTGTGGTGCTGTGGCTCTGGGATCAGGAGGTCTGTGCGGGGGTGGAGCTCCCGGCCGGGAGGCTCCTCGGGAGACCTCATGCAACTGCTGCGCGTGTTGTAACTCATGTTTAATATGAGCTAACTCTGTCTCATATTCCTGCTGGCATTGTCGGAGGCGGGTAACCTCGGCTTCAGTCAATGCTAATTTGGTTCGCAGGTCATATGAGCGGTCCACTTCGGCATTACGTTCCTCCCTAAAGGTCTGTACCTGAACTTGGAGGCGCTTCACTTCATCGGTTGACTGAGCTAGCGACGAACTAACCCGAAAGTAATTAGCTTCTGCTAGCCGAAGTTGGTCTTTTGACGGTCGTTCAGTCAAGTCAGTCACCTCTGCTTTTAGTTTGTGAATTTCATTTGCCGCGGATCTCAGCAGTTTTTCTTGCTCTCGATTTGTCTCTTCGACGGTCGCGAGAGCTTGGGTTAACTCACCAATCTTTTGATGGGAGTCGGGAGTGAAAGCAGACTCATCTGCATCACTGCCCAGATTTTCGGCTAGCGCCGCATCTGCGCGGGCTTCTGCCTCATCCAGCTGCGCTTTAACGTCATCCAGCTGGGTCTCCATGACCTTCACTCGGTCGTGGGCGGCTTCAAGCTGTGCCGTGGCATCACGGCTCTGCTGTTGTGCCATGTCAAGTTGGTGTTTCACTTGACAGTCCTCGGCATCGCTCAGCTTCAAGTGTGCGGCAAGGTTCAAAGTCAGACATCCGAGCATTCGAATGAGTGACTTGTCCTTTGGGGCTTTGGTCTCAGCGTCACTCATGAGCTGCGCGAGGTTATCATTTAGCGTATTGACATCCGCATCCCTAATAGACTCAGCGTATCCAGGTAAGAAGTCCTTGGTCAGCTTCTGCACCAGTTGAGCCAAGGTATCTAGGTTCTCACAGGGGCTGGGAGTCTCTCGGAGTGATGCCATATTGTCAATAGCTTTTTAAACGATCACACTTGTACTAGCGTTTAATAGTTAGTTAATCAGCGTACGCAGTTAGCTAACTACCGCTATCAAGTATTATCGTCAACAATACACACTGGGTTCAAATTATCAAAAGGGGAATTGCCACAAAAGCAAAAGATTTGTAGTGGGCTATGCAACCCACAGCTTACACTATAGTTGGGAGAAATCAATTCCAGTTATCAAAACAAACAAAAACAAACGGCAACAAAAAAATAAAATAATAAATAAAGCAAAATAAAATAAAATAAAATAAAATAATAATAATACTAACTTCAACTTGACTCACTCAGCAAAGAATAGCTTAAACGAGGGACAGGGTAACTCTAAAATGTTACAGCGGTCAATCCCAAAAGCTAAATCAAAAAAAAAAATTCAAACAAAAAAAATTTTTTTTTTGGAAGTCGAGTTACAAGTTGAAATTAAAATTAAATTAAATAAACAATAAAACAGAAAAAGGGGGAAATAAACTTAAAAGGGGTTAATGGTCTTAGTCAAATGACTGGTTACAGTGTCAGTACAGTTTCATGCAAATGTCCTGTGGACGGGGTTTTTGGGACACAAAAACTGCAGAACTATACAGAAATATTAGAGCTGCCTCTCTAATAATAGCTCATTCGAACTCACACCTTCTTATTAACTAGACACAACCGAAAAACAAAAACAAAAGAACAAACAAAAACAACAAAGTTAAAAATAATGGATAAAAATTAGAAGAAAACAAATAAAAGGGAAGAAAATAATAATAATAGTACTAGGTCTACCAAACCAACTAAACAAACACAAAACCTGAAATTAAGTGGAATGTTAAGTCAAGAATATAGCTAGTTAGCCTAGTATGAAACTGGATAAAAGGGAATACGAAAAAAAAGAGGAAAAAAAAGAAAAACACAATAGTGTAAATAGTTCCTTTGTATTAATTTGACCCAGCAGTATGTTTTGTTGATGCACCCGTAATTACTCTCACGCTAGGCAGCGTAAAAGGCTAGAATGCGGTCAGCTATTACTATAATCCTTAAACGCAAACAGTCAATTAAGCCTACAACTGCGTTTAATCGGACGTGGATAAATTTTTTATTATCCTTGTGTACTAACGGTGACGACACTCACTAAGTACAACGCTCGACACGGAAAACAATTCAAAAAGCAATGTGAAGTGACATTGAATCAGAATTATCGCGGAGCAAGGACCACCGGCGTTAAAGCAGCAGTGGGGGGGTCAGTTGTCTATTGACAGCTCGAACGCTGTCTGACAGCTGACAACCTGCGAGACCCGCTCCCTTTCGGGGCGTCTACAGGCGTGGCTCAAACTCGCCAATGAGAAGGGAGGGGGAGGTACTCAACCACGCCTCCACGAGCCACACAGCTCTTCACAAGGACTATGGCGCCACCTTGTGGAAATGCGTACACGGTACAGGTAAGCAGCTAACGTCTTAGCGCTCTGTTAATCCGCTCGCCACGAGCTGAAACTTTGAGTCGGCGGCTACAAAAGCTCAGTCACGACTCAAACTTCTCCCACAAGCTAGGTGTAGGAGGAACACGGGGAAAGTGACTCGGACGTCGTTTACGTTGCTCGCGGTTAGCTACTCCGAAGCACGTAACTCGAGTCGGATCAACGCGACGCACGTAGGCTGTCACGTGACTTCCCACAATTTCCGGAAACACAACAATACAAAGACAAACAACTTCAAATTCAGCCAGCTGAAATTTAAAAGTTGCACAACTCGAGCTCTATCACGTACGTTTTCAAATACAAGCCACTATTTTTTTCAAACGGTGACCGGCTCTTACTTTTATTCCAACAATCAATCCCGTTACTCTCGTTTACTTATAGCACGTCACTCCGTGGTAACACACGCAAGATGGCGGCTAACCAGACGCTCGATTCAAAGCTGAAGGGGAAAGTCAGTGCAGTTCTATGTAAGAAGCAATGTTTACCTTTTTGCACAGAGAAAAATGATTAGGTACACTACGTGAAATGCGTTTTACTTTTCACGTCCAAAGTCTTGTGTTTTCGAGTGGATCTTCTTATGTTTTGTAGCCTCACACGGCCGGCACCATTATGTAGCGATAATTGGGTCGTCTTTTGGACGAATTAATAATCTGGACGTTACAGAGGTAAATTGTATTTACCTCAATAACCTCTGGGGCACCACGTTTGTTTTGCTTCGTATTAACAGGAGCAAACAACGACCAAAATCCTTCTTTTATCAGTCATTGATAATCTAAAGTCGCCACACTCGATATTCAGTGGTTCGTTGTACTAACAAAAGAATAATAATCCACTCGGAAACACAGATGACTTAGGCGGAATAAAGTTTATAAAACATGCATTTATTCACGATTGCTACACTACAGAATCAAAATACTGCCTATCTAACTATTCTACCGTCAGAAGAAAAGAAATAAAATAAAGCGAATGAAAATAAGGAAGGAATGCGAATGAATAAAGAAACAGGGAAAAGAGAAAATTTGACCTGCCAGATTTGTGATGTTTCAAACGTAAGTGGCACACAGTGGATACGCCGAGGTAGAAATCAAGCGCACTTACGAGCCCTGGAGTTGCGTAGCAACGAACAGAAGTGGCGGCCTTTTTGACAAGGGGGAAAAAAAGAGTCAATGTTCGTTGAAAAATGCAAGGAAAAAAAAAGGTTTATTCCACAGGTTAGCGAGGGAGCCGCGCCAGGGGCCTGACGTAGTTGCGCGGCTCGTCCCTTGATTGGTTGGTGATCCGGCGAGGTTGATCCTCGCCGAGGTTGGTTCTGCTGGGCAGCTGTCCGAGCTCAGGTGTTGCAGCTCGGTCAGTACGCGCCTGCGTACGGGGAAGGCCAGCCGTTGGAGGTGCGTTGGCACTGCGGCGGAGCGCCACCGAGTAGCAGGTGCGGTGCGCGGCTTAGGTGCACAACCTTGAGTCCGGCGGTGCGTTGCAAGTGTACCCGGGACCGAGAAGGTCGGGCGGGTGAGCACCGATAGTGGAACAAAAAAACAAAAAAACGAAAGAGTCTTTAGTCAGCGTTGCAGTTTGCACTTGCTTTGGCGTGGCGTGGCGCGAGGATCCGATCTCGTTAACGGATCCTGCCAGGAAAGAAAAAGCCACGTGGTTTGCAAGTTTCTTAGACAAAGGGTTCGAGCAGCCTGGCTGGCCCACTTGCAAGTCGGGCCAGAGTTTTTGGAAGAGGCTTGTGAGAGCCGGAACAGGCAAGAGAGCAGGAGGGCAAAAAAAAGAAGAGAGCGGGCAGTGGTCTGCTCGTGTTTTTATAGTCTCTGGGTGGGGCGAGCAGGTGAAGGCACACCCTTCTGTTCGCTCGCGCAGACTCTCAGAGGAAAATTATTAAAAGATTAATAATTTGGCATTAAATTTGGTCAGTCTGGCAAATCAGTTTTCCCACACAACCCGTTTAACACACATTGTAATTAATGCATCATAAACTAACTTGTGAGGTAACTTCTACTTGTCTAATCTGACTGAACTGAGAGACATTGATTATCTTTCATTCTTTATGGAGTACACATGAAATAGGATGTTCATACACACAAAGATATAACATGAATCATTCGTAGTTCAGTTGTCTGTCAAGAATTATCATGATATAAATGTGTAAAATGCGGTTACTTATGTGAATTGTCACTAAGGATAGTTCCAAGTTTCGCCACTTGGAGGTGTTGTTGCTCCATCTAGACGTTCCAGGAAGGGCGAGGCGCCAGAGTATCCTTTTGTGATTGATAAGAAGTCATGAACATTCCTTTGATCGGTCATTTGTGTATTCCAAACCATTGGAGCCATTTGTTCGGGCTCCGAGCAGACTGCTGGAAATACACTCCTTTGGTAGACGCATAAATTCCTTTGTCACCTGGTCAGCGGCTTCAAAAGAGTTTTGTTGGTGGCAAGGACCACCTGTAGAGCTGACCAGGCTGGATCCTGTCTGGGCATTGGCATATTCATGCACTGCAGAGAATTTGCTTCAAGAGAAGCAAACTAAAAAAAAATTAGAGGGTGGAATGGACCTAGGCAATAGTTGTTACATTATTATTATCTGCGATTGGTTGGCAACCAGTCCAGGGTGTCCCCCGCCTACTGCCCAGAGCCAGCTGAGATAGGCGCCAGCAGCCCCCGCGACCCTTGTGAGGAATAAGCGGTCAAGAAAATGGATGGATGGATGGATGGATATTATTATTATTATTATTATTTATTTTATTTTCTAAAAATTCTTTAGTGATGCACGATAATATCGGTGGCCGATAATTATCGGCACTTACCGACCATTTTGACGTCAAACAGATAAAACAGATAATAGAGAAATCTGCCGATAATTATCGGCAATTTGATTTCATACAGATAAACTAGATACTAAAGAAATCCATCAATAATTATAGACATGCCACGTTGGTCCATCTGTTGTGGTTGTGGCTCATATCAATAAAATTCAGCTTCATGGTGCTTTACATACAATGAAACATTGTGCAAAGTTTATACAATGTTTCAATGTATTTGGTAGACTTATAGTCGCACTTGAAAGCATATTTGTATTCAAATTAATTTGCAAACAATTATCGGCTTACTTATCGGTTATCGACATCGGCACCTCTAAATTATTGGTTTATCGGTATCGGTTGGAAATAGGATTATCATGCATCCCTATTTTTATTTTCTTTTTTAATAATAATGAACATTAATTTGTCACAGTTTAATCAAATCCATTATAGAGCCAGTCTGTCAGTCAAACAGCCATGAATGAATTAATCATAGAGAGATCAGTCGGTGTTAATTCTGTGGATATCCTAGATCAGGTGAAATCATTGTAAGGCCTCTAGTAAGCAGTTTGGTTGCTGTGTTGGTGTAAATAAAAAACACCTCACTGAAGTTTTTCGACTGCGCCATCATTTTTCTCCCTCTTTAAAATGAACCCGTGACACACCTCTTTGGCATTAACATTATAGAACAATGCCCAGTGCACATGAACGATCAGGGTGGAAGGTGGTTTCCAAGTGCCCACATAAGTGGTAATCTGTGATCATCCTGGACAACTTTCCATCATCCACCTGTGGAGGTCTACTTGCAACGGACTTTGTGCGCTTTGATCTTCAGTGTGGACTCCAGCGAGCTTATCTCTCTCTATGTAAAAAGGCTTTGTGCGCCTCTCCTGCGCTGAATTTAAAGGGAATGAGCTTCCAAACAAGCCGATTGTGTTCACTCCCACAACGTCCCAAAACACAAATATACCTGGCAGACGAGAACAACTGAGTAAAAGCTTTGTAATGTTGCTCCTACTCTTCCACCGAAAAGCTTATCTTGACATTTAAATGATGTTGAAAACAGCAGGATGTACATGGATTTGAAGTGGTGCAAGTTTAATGATTTTCTTTACCACTCAAAAGAATAAAGCACTTCTTCACTGTCAACTAGCAACTGTGTGTGTGTGTGTGTGTGTGTGTGTGTGTGTGTGTGTGTGTGTGTGTGTGTGTGTGTGTGTGGGTGTGTGTGTGTGTGTGTGTGTGTGTGTGTGTGTGTGTGTGTGTGTGTGTGTGTGTGTGTGTGTGTGTGTGTGTGTGTCCATATTTTATTGATGGCCATGACCTTACAAGTGAATGTTGTTGGCTCACACTGCACTTACTAGAAGTCATAAGCCCCCCTTTGCCGTGGTTGTTCTAAGTCACACTCACAAGTCCTTTAAGACTCATCTTGTGAATTCAAAGTGATGAAAATTCCACACTTGGACACAGTGGCAAGCAAGATAACAACCATTATTTTGATTTTTTTTTTTTTCCCCATAACTTCTATCTTGATTAATGTATTTCTCCTTCAGCGCTATTGGGTCATTAGTGGATAAGTGGGCTGTAATTTGCTTCGTCAATCAGAAGAGGCTATTGTTGAAAGTGATTAAAATATGTTAACACCTACTTTACACACTGATGTAGATACCGTTAAAATTAACATATTAGCTTGCATTTGATCTACCAAGCACACTGCTCTTGTTGTATAAATAATTATTTGCAGGTAAACTGTAGGAAGTCTTTTTTGTTTGTTTGTTTGTTTTTTGTTTTTAAGTATCGCTACAATTGCTTGTAAAGACTTGTAAAATTTGGGTAAGATCGTTTTCCCTTTCTGAATTTCAATTGATTTTACATTCATCCAAAAACTAAAACTCAAAACCAATAACAACTACACAGTATTACAACAACACTTCAAATCCTGCTAGCAGTGCTAACACTGAAAATATCCATTTTGATGTACAGTTCTATTAATAATAATAATGCTTATGATATCAAAACGTATTATTGTTTATAAAATCAAAATATTCACAACGCCTAATTCTCCTGGGACCACTTTCACTTTACATTATCTATTAAGTTCTATTATTATTGTTATTATTTTTTTGGTAAGATTGCTTTGGACTTATGCAAGCTAATTTTTGTTTTTATTATGACACTGAAGGGATGGTGCCAAAAGATTTTTTTTGTTTTTTGTTTTTTGTTTTTTTGTTTTTTGCAGGGGCAAATCCCTGGCGGCAGCCCTGCTCTTAACACATGTAATTAATTCTAGTCAGACAAAGTGTTCCTCACAAGGGGAGACATGCTGTGTGGAGTGTGACATATTGGTTCAACTCTCTATATTGCAAATTAATGCTTTAAAAAATTCATGAATCATTTCCTACTTTTTTTTAAGCTCCTGTTCAATATTCAAAAGATGATTTACTTGGAGCTAAGGAAATTAACACCACAAAGACATTCAGAATTTACAGAAGCTAATAAACATACTGTATGTAACTTGTCTGTGTGAGAATGTTATGTAATGAGATGGTTACTGTGTTTACTTTGGTGTGTTCAACAAGTACTGCACACAATTCATAGCACTGATGTGAGTGTCAATCCAAGCTGTGTAGAGAAAAAAATGGCAACACCGTGCTCATTATTATTGAAAACTTGCTACGTATTTTCTTCAGCTAGTATTATATATTGTTATATGTCAAGAGAGGGGCAACACTTGCAACATTAAACTCAAAGAGCAAAACATGAAAGTTTCGACACATCACACATTGCTTTTTAATGTGTGTAGGCTTGATCTGACAAACACAATCATACAGGATGTGAATCAATTCCGTTTCAACCGGCAAGCCATCTCGGGGGAGATTGTGCTCTGCCGTCAAAGGTCTAAAATTTTATTTAAAAAAAAACCAACAACAAAAAAAACATCATCATGGCACCTTTTAAGTTCAAACTGTGCAGAGCAAGCTGTGGCAGACACATCCGCTCTGAACACAACCTTAAATGATGTCTGAGTAAGTGCTTTAAAAAAGATGGAACACATTCAAACATCATGAATGAACTCCAAAAAGTGTGTTGTTGCAAAGGTAAAAACAATTTTCAGCTCTTCTTCACCAATATGAGTATTTTCACAAATGGATTGCATGGCAGAGCAACATCACCATACATATTTGAAGATCGCTGGGGTACATATCGGAACATGTTGTGTGTTATCGTAAGTGACACATTGCTCAATAAGTGCTGTAATCTAATGCTTTGCTATATCTAATATAGTAGAATAAATACTAACAAAATTATATATGGTTATTATAATTCTACATTTTTTTTTTTTTTACTTAAAAATTATTTATTTTATTTTTAATAAAAACTTAAACATCCTTCAACTTTCCAATAAAGCACTGGCAAATTCAGTTGTCATTTTATGTTGAGCGACGTCGGCCTCAGGTGAACGTAACTAGTAAAGTATTTGTTATCAAACTAGCTACTTTTAAAATCCATATAATGAGCAAAATAACTAAGTTATTGTTTCAATGTAACTGTGGCAACCCTGCTTATTTGTCTGTGAGTTGGATTTTTCAGCAGTGAATATATTTTAAAACGCTATCCCGACCTTATTCTTGAGGGCAGAAATATTTAAATAGACTAACAGAGCATGTCTCAATTGGCTGCAGATGAAGATCAACAAGCAAATCAAAACATGTTTATATGTCCACAGTAGTCAAAACAGAGAAAGTCGATACTAAGAAAGGTTAAAACATTTCCCCACTTGTCCAGCAGCGCTCTCTTGAATGTTTACTGGTTCCGAGTGTGTCATAGGTCACACCGTCCCCATATATCATATGTCCCTCCCGACGCCGGCTCCCCCGTGCTATGTGCACAAAACTCTCAGCTATTTCTTGTGGCATGTCCAAAGACTAAATACACGACGTTTCCAACATTTCCTTAAGCAGACCACCTTCCATGGCACGCTTTAAAGGGACACGCCTAGAAAGTGAAATTCCACAGTAATATCAGTGATTATAAATTATAATTACACTTAGTATTTTCATCTTTGGGGGTGTCTTTTCAAGAATTGTGCAAGATTACATGGCAAAAAAAAAAAAAAAAAGTTAAATATATAAGGAAAAACAAATAATTTTAGTGGGTTATTTGCACAAGATTTTTTCTTTTTTCTTTTTTATTAGAATAGTAAGAGACTAACACTTGTTTAATATTTCCGGAACTCTAAATCACATTTTTTTTTTTTTTATACAAGCCTTTTAAATTTGTTCATATATCAATTATTATTAATCATTTACCAGTATAAGGTAATTTTCCTTTTTTTAGTTTCATGCATTTTTCCACAATTACTAATAAAGATGTAACAATAAGCGCAATATTGTGATATTAAAACTGCCACAATATTGTCGTCGTCATGTTCACGATATTTAAATTCAACTCAACTCAACTCAACTTTATTTATAAAGCGCTTTAAGAACAGGCGTTGCTGTATACAAAGTGCTGTGCATAAACATCAGTTTTGCAGTAAAGAAGAACAAAGCAAACATATTGAAGTGAAATGCAACACATCTGTTAAAAAAAAAGTCAGGTTGATTTCCAGTTGTGCAATTCTAGCACCCTCTCGTGGCTAGTTTTTTAGTGCAATTTAATTTTTATTAGGGATGTTTTGGACCTTCTGTGTTTAAAATCTACACTAATTGCAACTCAACTCAACTCAATGCCGAGTTACTAAGTTGTCAAATAAGTAAGTATTAAAGTAAAATTAAATAAATTATTAATAGTCTTTTTTTTTTTTGCCCAAGAAAATATAGTTAATAATATATCACAATATTGCAAGGAAAAAAAAATAATAATCTATAGGAATAAAATTGTAATTTTACCAGAATAAATTAATGATTTTAGAAGAATAGAGTTGTAATACTGCAAGGTAAAGTAATTATTATCGTATATAATATTGTGGAAATATTATAAGGAGAAAATATCATAATGAAGTTTAAATACTACCCTCAAAAAATAATTTTAGAATACTGACGTAATATTAAAACAGAATGACTTAATTCTCCGAATTCCTATTTTATCCCCTCCAATCTTTATCGATTCTATATAGGCCTTATTCCATCTCTGAGCACGTGTAATCTTCAAATGCTCACGTCAGGGCCTCCTGTGGTTTGTGTTGCACGTGTAATAAACTGTTGGGTGTGTCTCAGTAAAGACTTTAATTACGGTCTGAGACAAGCCCTCCCTCCACAGTAGATAGGGCGTGCAAATATAGCACAGCGCCAGCTGCTCTGATAACAGTGCCGCCACACAGAAAAAAAAATACTCTACCCTCACACTACACGACAACAAGCCGCCTGTAACATCAACATTTTCCACACAAATGTTGGGAATCAATTTGAACTGTACAATATATATATATATATATATATATACATATATATATATATATATATATATATATATATATATATATATATATATATACACCGTATTTTCCGCACTATAAGGCGCACCTTCATTGAATGACATATTTTAAATCTTTTTCCATATATAAGGCGCTACAGTAGAGGCTGGGGTTACGTTATGCATCCATTAGATGGTGCTGCGCTAAAGGGAATGTCAACAAAACAGTCAGATAGGTCAGTCAAACTTTATTAATAGATTACAAACCAGCTTTCTGACGAGTCCATTCACTCCCAAAATGAATAAACAGCTGTTTTGTTATTTTCTCTGAGGGAAAGTATTAGTATTAGCTAGCGATCCAAGATGGCGGGACCTTCTGCGCATGCGCGTCACTGATCGTGCAGGGTCACCGATAGTGTCTTGACAGCGAGACCTGTTGTGGCTCAATATTGATCCATATACAAGGCGCACTGGATTATAAGGCGCATGGTCAGCTTTTGAAAAAAATTGAAGGGTTTTAGGTGCGCCTTATAGCCGTGAAAATACGGTGTGTGTGTGTGTGCGTGTGTGTGTGTATATGTGTATATATATATATATATATATATATATATATATATATATATATATATATATATATATATATATATATATATATATATATATATATATATATATATATATATATATATATATATATATATTATTATTATTATTATTATTATTATTATTATTATTTTAAAGATTTTTACTTTACACAACATTTGTATTAGTATGCACTGGTTTAATTGTCAGATAAGGAATAATAAGATATGGATAATCAAGAGGGTGACTGGTTGTTGTTAAAGGTTAGTGAGTGGGGGACAGAATCAACTTATCTAAATTGTTTTGTTTTCCTTTGGGAAAATCTCGAGGGACTGCCACAGAATACTGATGAATATTTGCCAAGTTCTTCTCTTCTGCCACATTTTTTTTTTATTTATAGTGAATCATATTCCATGCAAAGCCCTACCTTAGTGGAACTCCTCATCTCTGCTTCAGTTGCCTCCCTAAGCCACAAGTTCGGCTTGTTGTCGGGCTCACGTAGCAAGAGAGCAGCTCTCTTGCCTGTTTGACGAAAGCAGCATGACCACTTCTCGGACTCGCCGCTTGGAGTTTGATGTGGGCCGTGCCGCCATGCCGCCTTCCTTTTATAGACGCTTAATAGACACAAACAGCTGGCAGACAGCAGGCCAAGGGTGAAGTGCACCGCCAACAATGTTCACACTGGAAGCTGCAAACAAGTGTGCTTAAAGAATTATTTCGCCACACAATATACGAAAATAGATATGAAAATCTGTTATATGTAAGAATAATACACTTTTTTATTTGTATTTTTTTACGAGTGGAAAATCTGACACCCCAATTGTGGTGCAATTTGGAGTTCAACCAAAACATATGCCTCTGAAGTCAGTCTAACAAACTTGGACTTCAAACCATTATCATGCATGATGATGTCAAATAAAAAATGATTAACCCCCAAGATTTTTATTTCTCCATTATATAGGGTAACATTGATAAAGAAAAGGACCAACAGTGGTGCTGACCAGGAAAGGGTCTGCCTAATCAATATGAGCAGTTAATTAAATCAGTTCCCATAAAGCCAGACAGCCAAAAGGCACTTCATAGCTCATTAATTTCAAAAATACTTAAAAAGTGAGTAGTTTTAATTCATTTTTTGTTCAATATAATTATGGTTTAGAGGAGTTACACTTGTTTGGCAGATAAGAATGTTAATTAAAACGTTGCCTACACATTAAAGTGGAAGTCAACCCCAAAAATTGTCTTCTCGATAATATGTTCTATGCAGGCGCGCTAGTCTAAGCACCGTATTCTGATTAATATTGCGGTTGTGGAATAAGAACTATGCAACAAAATCCAACTGTTTTTATCCATCTCAGTGGGCGACCATTTTGTCTTGCTTTTTTTCTTTTAATCAGAAATTGTATCCATTTTGTCTTACACTGCCACTTACTGTTGATTGAAAATGACACCACAGTTGTTGAGAGCTCAGGTAACGGCCAATCACCGCTCACCTGTTTTCTGAAGCTGAGTCGTGATTGGTCGCTACCTGAGCCCTGATAAACAATTGGATTTTGTTATTAAACGCTAAATAATATTTTTGGGTTGACTTCCCTTTTAAATCAAAGTGATAATTTGAGTTTGGAATGACTTAATTCACTTTATATTCTTTACAATAGGTAAATGTCTTTTGTTACGATTAAAACAACTCAGAAGTCAACCAAATAGTGATGGTGTTCAACTTTTGCGAGCCACACTAGTGGCAAGCTATAATATTTTTCTTTTCTCTTGCTGTGGACAGTGACAAATTGCACATTATGGCCACCCCATTGCCTAGATATGTTTTTTTTTTTTTTTTCCTTATGATTATGATTGGAAGAGCGAGCTTGTGTTGTTATTTCTGGCTGGTGCACTCTGACAAGCAGAATAAAAGCGCATGTGTGACATGTCTGACAGTTGAAAGAAAAAATAAGTGCTCGACATGGACATGACATTAAATGTTTTTTTTTTTTTATTGTCTTTTCATCAAAAGCTGTGAAATTGTGTGTTGTGTTGTTTTTGTCCTTCTATTGGCAAATGATTCATTATGATGATGATGATGATGATGATGATGATGATGATAATGATGATGATGATTATTATTATTATTATTATTATTATTATTATTCATTGGATGGCAACAGTGAAGTGAGTGTGCAAATTGATTCATTTGTTTGCTTGTTTACAATTTGTTCCATGTAGCCCCACAAGTGTGTGAAAGCAGACCTCTGAAGTGAATGCTAAGCGCTTAAGTACTCTACATTCTTCATTCCTGTCACAGCTGCCCTTGTCTACATCCATCTCGCTGTTTATGTGTACTATCGCAGCACACAATCGCACACTGCTGCAGCACTTGCTCCTCTGCTGATTTGGAATAGAATTAAATCAAATTTAAAGCCGTTTTTGATTTTACAAAGCCCTGAAAATGACCTCTTTTTTTTTTAATCTTGCATTCATGGAAAATGTTTTAATAAAACAAATATAAAAATAAAAAAATACAATGAGTGAAAGCATTTCGGATAATCCTGAACTCTGTCCCTGACGGCTCCTGTCCCTGGCGCTCAACACTGCAAGCTGTGGGGTTCGGGGTCATTTTTAGTTATTAAATATTGATGAAGGAAGACAAAACTGGGCTCCAACAGACAGTACAGGTCAAAAGGGTATGCGCCTGTACACCCTTAGGGGGCTATCTGCGCATGTGCTTGCTGTTGAGGGGGATTTTTTTATTTGCTATCTATGTCAAAGCAACATGCCCATTGCAGAAGAACACAAACTTCTACGGTAGGGGACAAAAGTAGTGCATCTCGAAAACAGGTTCCACATTTCTGGTTACACTTTCTACACTGCAGGGGTGTCCAAACTTTTTTATTTGTTGGTCACAAGTGCTGATTTCAGTTTGGGTGACTTTAATTTATCAAACACAATGAAATTTATTAAACACAATGAACTCAATCATGTAAGTAATTACATATTGTTCATATTTTCAAGGTAGCCTATTTTGAAAAACTGCTGCATAACATCTTTCTGTTGAAGGTGGCAAGGCTTTTTCAAGGATTTTCAAGATTTTGGGGTGACCTTGGCCTTGTATCCCAATAGACGAGATCTACCCCTGCACTGAACATATTCAGCCATATTATATCCATATTCAGAACCAAAACAAGAGCAAATTGTACTAAGCTGACTAATTTTAAAACAATCATTCATGTTCGTATATCAGACCCAGTCAGAGCAGAAAGTGAAAGACACTATTTTTGCTTCTAAAATATTTTTTTTTATAGTTTCTTTGCGTATTTTGCATATCTAGAAAAGCTTTGCAGTATACAAATCAGGGGTGTCCAAACTTTTTCATTTGAGGGCCAAATACAAAAATCAGAAGGACGCAAGGGCCACATAATGTTATGAAGAGAAATTGTGTTTAGTCCTAAAAGTTGTTCAAATAATTTATTAGTGCTTTCGCATATTTAGAAAAATGCGACAGTATATAAACCAATTTATTTGGAATATGTCAGTAGGGTTATTATAGTTTTGGAATTTTTAATTTTAATTAGTTTTTATTAGTTTTCAGGGTGGTTCTGTTACTTTTTATTAGTTTAGTTCTTTAAAAAGATGCTTAGTTTTAGTTTACTTTGTTAGTTTCAGTATTAGTATTAGGTTTTTTTTGTTTTGTTTTTTTAAATGTGTATTATCCATCCATCCATCAATTGTCTTGACCACTTATTCCACACAAGGGTCGCGGGGGGGTGCTGGAGCCTATCTCAGCTGGCTTTGGGCAGTAGGCGGGGTACACCCTGGACTGGTTGCCAGCCAATCGCAGGGCTTAATGTGTATTACTTGTGCGCAATATTTAAAAGACACCATGGGAGCAACGTAATCTGAAGGTGCTTTTCTATTGGCTGCTGCTAGATGACGTCACTTCTGTGTGACATACTTTCAAACGTCATCATTCCGGTTTATATCAAAATAAATCTACTAAAAATCCTATTTAAAATCATCCCCAAAGGCTCATGCATGAAATTAGTGACCAAAGACTAAAACGAAGAACATGTTTGCTTTAATTATAGTTAGTTTTCATTAGTTTTGTAAACATAAAATGTAGTTTCAGTTATTTTTCGTTTTTTTTAAAAAGCATTTTCGTTTTTATTTTATTTCGGTAACAATATTGTTTTTTGAATTTTAGTTTTTTCAATAGTTTTAGTTAAAGGGCCTGTCAGTAGGTTTGACAGTTTCTGTTAGTAAATGAACCGTTTCTGTTTGTAAACAAACAATTCAAAATGGGCGCCTTCCATGGCTCAACCCACACGAGCTCAACGTTCACACTCCCTGCCTCTGCCCACCGCCCCCCTGCCTCTGATCACTCTAATCACTCGACTCGTAAGCAAACAGTTGTCTGCCTACACGCCCCCCGCCGCTCCAGCCACGCCCACTCCCAACCCCCGCTCTGCGATTGGGTGGAAGGGGAAACAACTGTCTGTCCACAGACACCACCCAGAAACGTCCCGTTGTTGACAAAACAAACACAAAATGGTAAAATATAGGCTGGAGGTTGGGGGTAAATTAAAAAAATCACAACCATACATTAACTTAAGCCTAGAGGAGTAGACTGAGAAGGAGTTAAAGTGTGTGCATCCTGTATTTAAAAAGTGCCTTTTCCAGAGTGAAATTGGCAGACAGCGCCTTTAACTAAAATAACCTTTAATGGCACCTGTTTTTCGATACCTTCCCTTCTTACTTTGACCATCTCCAAACATTTTTGTTTTGTTTATTTTATTTGAACTGAGTCAAATGCCATTTTTAGCATTTGTCGCGGGCCACTGAAAAATGGACGATGGGCCACAAATGGCCCCCGGGCCGTAGTTTGAACACCACTGATATAAATTATTAGTAGTGGCTCCTATTTTGTGACACCTTCCATTCTCACATTGCCCAATTGCGCCTTTTTTTTTCTTTTTTTTTTAAGCTAACCTGTGTGAGTGTCAAATATCCTTTTTAGTTTATGCTATGGGCCTCTGAAAGATGGATAGTGGGCCGCAAATGGCGCCTGTGCCTTAGCTTGGACACCCCTGCCCTAGCATATGTTGGAGTGTGTCTGTAGCAAAGTTTCTCCTTTCATCCAGAAGAACATTTATGAAGTCAGAAGTCACTGATGTTAAGACCTGAGAGCGGGCCTGAAGGCTCACCATCTCTAATTTATTACAAATGTGTTTGATAAGATGAATAAGATACAATAAGATACATTATTCATCGACGGGGAGGAGAGGGTGAGGGGTTTCCACAGCCACAAAGGCCTTAGCACTAGTACACCCTACTGCAGTTTCAATAAACACCCCTAGCCACTATATGACAAACTACACGATATACTTGCAGAAAAGAAAATAGAAGATGGGATTCCCTCAAGAGAATCTAATTCAATAGGTCTCCTGCACCTCATTTGACACCGAGAAGGTCTGCTGAAATCCAATAAGAGAGTTGTGATCCTTTACATTGGCCCCTCAGCTTGTAGCAGAGCAGGTGTGCACACTTCATTAACTGAAAGAGTGTGCAAATGGGCACAGCTCATTGGATTTCCGTATTGATTTGTTTCACTTGGAGTAGAATGAATGCACTGAGGGTCTTATGTGGTTTTTAGACACGTAGACCCAGCCAACAAGATGGTAACCGTTGACTATGTAGAGTATGAGCTTTAGTTTCTGCTGTCACTAGTTTTACCTGACTTGTCACTCACTCCACTGTCTGCTGTCAGTTCCCAGTTGCCTCCTTTTGTTCTACCCACCAGTGTCTCCTCTCTAATAAAGTATTTAGTTTGCCGTTTTCTGTCCTCTCGTGCCTCATCCGGCTTTGCTTATGTTTTTGCGAGCACCGAACTAAACTTCAATTCCTGTCTACTTTGTGTTGCTGTCTAACAGCATTTGGGTCTCGCACTATCCACCAAAATGAATTTGATGCAGCGAGATGATTGTTTTTTTGTTTTGTTTTGTTTTTTTGTTTTGTTTTTTTGAGTCGACAGGACCCCAAATAGAGGGCATTGTCCAAACAGAAATATTGTTTACTACCTTGTAAAAAAAAAAAAAAAAAAAAAAAAAAAAGTCAATATAATATCTAGCCCTACTAAACTTGTTTTTCACAAAATGCAAAAATAATATTTGAAGCAGGTGTGCGAATGAAAACTTACATTTGAGTCAGAATCTGGATAATGTATTTGGATGCATGATGGCGCGTCTTATCAAAGTTAAGGCAAGAGATTTTTTTTGTTTTGTTTTGTTATTTTTTATTATTATTGGTTAAATATTTGTCATTTATCATTAAAACCATATTTTTTTTATGTCTTAATTTTAACAGTAGTTAACTAACTACTGTTAACAAGATAAAGGTTTGCAAAATTATCTTGGACCCTCCAAATCCTGGTCACCACCTCTTCCAGTTCTTTCCCTCCTCTAGACAGGATCAAACTATGTACATTAAAACCAGCAGACATTAGGTTCTTCCATAGTGACTTTTTGCTCATGTTTGCCAATTTTGCACATAACAGTGTAAAATGATTACACTTAAGAATTTTAGTTAAAGCTCCTGTGAAGCTATTGAGGACAAGCACAATAAAAAAAATATATGGATGGATAGTTTTGTTAAATTATATTTAACTTGTAAACAGGTTATTATCTATGGGTTTTTGTATATTCACATGGAAATAAATCACATAGCACAGTAGGTGACACTATTTCATTAAATCATTGCTGCCTGACCATCTAGTTGCACAACATAGTGTCCTGACCTTGTCGGTATTTTCTGAATTTGTTTGGAAAAATCGTGGCGTAAACACAATATGTACTGTAACAATATGGCCTGCTTCCATAACACATCCCATCAGTCGTAGGAGTGACTTTAGATGGTGCTCATCTCTAGCAATAACATACCCGCCTTCTGGTAATTGGTTGGACTCGTGACTCTACACACACAGAACACAGAATTACTAGGACTGCCACATTGCCTGAAATCATATTTCCTATAGCCAATATCCTGAGACTTTATTGGAATAAATATGAACAACAGGTGGTTGTTTATTGTGGAACAACACTTGGCACAAACTGTGAAAACAGTCGCGGAAGTGGAACTGTGCTTTCATTGTGATGAAAAATTCACAGTGTGGATGATTAAAAGGCTGCCGGCAGTGCATTTGTTTTATCCATGAGATGTTTCTTCTGTGTCAGTTAACATTAATAGCATCCTTAACGCCATATAGGATGGTGGTTGGAATTAGCTGTATCAACATTTTATGTTGTATTTATATGCAGGTTCTTTAATTGGGCAAGTTAATAAAACAAAGTACTGTGGTGCCTTCAGATACAAGTTGAATTATTTATGTCACCATGTTTGTAACTCAAAGTACCTGTTTGTCAAATTGTTTTTTCTCCAGATGAATGGAAATGCAAGAAAATTCTGCCACATAAATGCTATTCTATTATGTGTTAGCGTTAAGCTACCTGACGTTGTTTTAAATACTCAATGTGCAACGCTCTTTTTTTTTTTTTATGTTTAGTTTGACAGTAAATGTTAACCAGGAGTGGCATCAAACAACTTGAGGATCTTTTTTTGAAGATGTATTCACAATGTCAAACTTCTGCTTGCTGTGAAGTTATGCTTTCAATTCAAATCAGCTCACATCTAAAAAAACAAAACAAAACAAAACATCTAAGTCTGGTGCTCACTTGTATTTCAAAGGCACCACTGTATTTCTAAAGTAATAAATAATACAGGACTTGTAAATCACTTATTTCTATTATCAGCAATTGACATTTTTAAAAACTGAAATTGTAACATTGGAACAACCACGTTCCAGTGCTTCCTTTCAAATGTCCCTTCAGTGGCTTGAAGTCTCTATTGGCTCAAGGTGGATAAAAGGCGCTGTCAAAGCATTCCAAAGGGACACTGCACTCGGGAATGTCAGAGTCGTGATGTGCCTCTCTGCTGGGAGCTTGTGGCAACAGCTCCACATCTTCATCAGACGTAGAGGGATGAGTGAGGATGATCCGCGGGATCTGTCAAAGAATTGACAGGTACCAACTTAACGGTGGAGCTACATTCAGGTGATGTGTTGCACACAGAGATATGGAATATAATACATCCATTTCTTTGTACTGTATTTTGTTTCAATAACTAATCTTGGAAATGGAATTATAAACTGTTTTATGATTAACTGCCACCCTCATAAAACCTTGAATATAGTCATGTTTATATTGTCATCCTAATCATGACAATAATTTATTTTTGATGTTCCATTGTTGTCCTACTAACAATGTTGAGCAAAAAAAAAGAAAGTGGTTGGACTAATATGTGCAATATGAATTCACTTGTATAACGGAACAAATGGTGTTCCACAGGGTTCAATTCTGGGGCCTCTGCTGTTTTCATTGAATCTTATCTGCTGCCATATTTTTAAAGTTGAGTTGAGTGATGGGAGTCAGTCAAGCTTCAACTAACCCCGCCTGGAAGCTAACGTGCTTTTTCAGCCTCATTTGCCTTCAGGCGCTCCTTCATGACCCACTTAAGTTTTGGAAGGGGGGGGGGGGGGGGGGGGGATTACAGTGAGGGCGAAACAGTAAAGAGGAACTGTCTGATGCTCCGGGAATTTTGAGCAAACAAGCTGTCATGCTGTCATGGATGAAGTAGCCGCAAACGCCGCAAGATCTCTTTGCAGATATGCTGATTGATCAGGTGGCCCACATTGATGGGGGAAACTCTTTGATTGTAGTTTGGGTTTGAAATAGAACTTTCATGACACCAGTCCTGGAACTTTTTTTTAACAAGCCTCGTACATCCCATTTAATAAAATTTAAAGAAAAGTAAACCAGACAGGAGCTGGTTCAAATACAGAATTTGGTTGAATTAAAAATGTCCATCATCTTTATGTCAGATAAAATGGAAATAGTCATTATGATTTATTTATAAGGGGAAGTCAACTTTTTTTTTTTTTTTTTACAATTACATGTTCTATGCAGCCTCACTAGTCTAAATATGATATTCTGGTTAATATTGGATTAGTGGAATATGAGTTAGGCAGCAAAATCCAGCCGTTTTAATTAGTGTTGTTCCGATACCGATACTGGTATCGGCAGAGGCACCGATACTGCATTAAAACAGTGGTATCGGTTTCTGTGACTACTCACAAGTAACATGCCGATACCATTAATTCCAACGCTAATATAGGATTTTGGATGCAGCAGCTTGTGTCTTGCTCGTGCACGACATTCACTGGTATATGACATGTTCACTGCATGCCGATCTAAGATATCCTATTGGCCCTTGAATGCTCTGAAACAATGGCAGGACAGCTTTTTCATGTTGAGGAAAAAAAAAAAACTTAAGTATCGGTATGGTATCGGTGTCGGCCGATACTGCAAAGCTGAGTATCAGTATCGGGAGCCAAAAACAGTATCGGAACAACACTAGATTTTATCCATCTCATCTCATCGACTGAATA
Source organism: Festucalex cinctus (assembly GCF_051991245.1). Lineage (NCBI taxonomy): Eukaryota > Metazoa > Chordata > Actinopteri > Syngnathiformes > Syngnathidae > Festucalex > Festucalex cinctus. Next base: position 18,320,289 of record NC_135424.1, read on the forward strand.
TGACATCAATGTTCCTACCAAAAAAATGGCGGGATTTTGTTTCATATCTCATATTTCACAAATATAATATTCAGCAGAATGTCATGTTTAGACTAGAGAAGTCACATATAGCTTATTGTCAAGTAATGTCTAAGGTTAATTTACACTTTAAAAAAAATAAATAAATAAAGGAACTAGTAAGCAAAATATAGCACTAATCATCTATTAACAACAGTTTCTTGTCTAACTTGACACTTACATGAATCATTTTTAATGTGTGAGAAGTCTAATAATTATTGATCCTTGGTGTATTTCAACACAAGAAAGTCACATGCATGTTATGAAAACATCTGCAAACCTTTTGAAATTGTCAGACAATGTTATTAAAAACTAAACATCTTACTTTCATTGTGTTTTTGTCCAAATGCAAATCATTTCTTTTGGCCAAGGCCTCTGCCTCCGTCTGAGACCTCCGCAAGTTACTCTTGCAATCAGTCTGGGGGAAAAAACAATAATAAGAAAAAAGGGAATACGAATGAGTTTGTGGGGTTTTATTGAGGGCATCATTTCAAGGAAGCTGTGAGAATTAATGACGGGATTGAAATGCATTCTTTGTTCTCTACCCACAATGCCATTGCCGTTGCACACCACATCCATTTTCTTGGTCGAACAGTCTTCCTTGCCCTCCGCCTTCTGCGGCGTGCTCTTTTGGCATTCGGCGGCGTTGTGGCCGCTCGGCCGCCGGCTCGCAGCATTCTCAGCGTCATCTGTCACCTGCCGTTTCACGTCCGCCCCTTCCCGCAGCACTTTCATTTTAATGCAGCTTCCGGCGTTCCTCAGGGCTCGGACGGCCTCCAGGTGGGTCGCTCCCTGCATGCTGAGGTTGTTGACCTGGAGGAGGGCATGAAACTTTCATAAGTCAAGCCTTACATCTTACACAGCAATATGAATCTTACAATATTGTATTTACACTACAGGCACACACGTGTTTTGCTTCATCTCACATTGGTAATGCAAGCAACGATTCGAATTTTCTGTATTTTGTTTTTGTCTGTGAAGTAATTTCACTTATTTATTGATTTGGTCATTGATGGAAGCGGCAGCAACTTAATAATTTCTGGCTATACTTTAGTGCCCCCTATTGTTCGAAATTAAATCAGCATCTATCCAGACATAAAGTAGCAAAAACACAATTTAAAAAGGATGAGAATCAAATGTAACTACATTAAAAGGAGCAATAACAACAAGAAGGAGGCAAAAATAATAATACCTCCAGTAATCTGTCTCCAACATGGACCCCTGCTTTTTCCGAGGGCCCCCCTTTTGTGACTCTGGAAATAAAAATACCCTGAAAGGTAAAACAGCACACTTGAGTGACAGCTGAGATCAATCTTACCCAGCGCCCTTAAAGAAATTGATTTGTTCAAGGTAAACACGAGTCACCCGAGGCTCCTTGTTAAATACTTCGATATGATTTCGAACGGGGTGTAAGGGGGCTCAAAAAACAAATATGTTGCAGGAAATTAAAAGGCTTCAGATGTTATTTACCAACCTCGTCATGATCTTTGTAAGGCAAAGAACCTTTCCCACCAGCTATGCTTATACCCAGACCGTCCCTCTGGCCTGATACTTTAATCTGTAACTAAACAAACAGATATATATAAATAATAATTCTAGAAAATTTCCAATAGAACCCAACAGAAATAAGAAGCAGAAATTTGCCTCTATCAGTCTATATCATTCTGTGACATTAAAGCCAAGGTGCAGGTACCCCTAATGGCACTTGTGAGGTGATCAATTCATGAGGTGTCTGCAAAACAGGCTGTAGATGCCTGCTGACGGAGGGGAGCTTTGAACTGTGGGCAGGGTCTCCATGGAGACGGCATCCGACATTAAGAGGTCCGGGCGGCTGAAATTTCCGTCCCTCTTGAGTGCCACTTCTGTGGTGGCGAAATCGACGTGGGAAGCTATCACTCCACGTCAGCCGGCTCGCGGCATCCTGCTGATAAGGAAGGAAAAGACGGCCAATTACATTTTGAGGTGACAGCAGAGTTTGGAGTGATGAAGGAGGGAAAAATATACAGGGGTGAACATGATGATTACCTGCAGGGGTTTCCAATAATGGAGACTGGGGCTTGATGTCACACTATTTACATCTTTATATGTTTCTTGGAATCAATACATCAAATATAAACAAAATGTGTACCAGATGAGAAATCAAAGTCTCAGATATATATTTTGTATTTATGTTATTTTCATATTTTGTATCAGTGCATTGGGAACATGTTGCCCACCATTGGGTAAGTTGTCTCACTATATGGCGTACGATGTCACAGTGCATTTTGCAATGAATAAAACAAGGACCATTTTTTCCCCCCCTTTGCTTAACTTGAACGTGAACATTGAAGTCAGCCATTTTTATCATTGATCTTGGAAAAAAACAAAGTTGAACATATTCACTGAGCAAATGTTAACATATGCAACATGCATTGAATTAATTAAAGTCCTTAGACAATGCTGACATGTAAGTCAAGGCTCTCAGCCTCAAATTCCTGTTTTGCCTTCCTGTAGGAATAATTGTAAATAAATTTGCTGCAATGAAGAATTGCTTCTCCTTGCAATGAAGAACGCTTTGTTCTGTTCCTACTCACATTCACATAGCATAGCTATATGAAGATGACTCAAGAAGCTGAAGAACCAGAAAATCTAACACAGCAGAATGGTTAGAGCCAGTCTGCTGTTTTGGAAATGATTGCAAACTTGACAACACATGTACTCAGCAATCTTCCACTCACATGCACAACACATAGACAAACAAGTACACCGTGTTCCAACTCTGCCTGCATTTGCATTTTTAGGGTTAGAACGCCGATGTAACTAGGGGCGTGGCCACGTGGAAACCAAATAAAAAGAGAGGGTGAGGAGAGGATTCTTCAGAGAGTGCAGTAGTGAATTGTGTCAGCCAGTTCCTCTCCTTGTGAGCCTTGAACTGAGTGTCTTCTCTCCTTTTTGTGTCATGTTTAATACTTGTAGATGTCAAACAGGTAAACCTGACACTTTCTTAAACTGAAAACTCAAGATTAAATTGAATTCCAAAACATAAAGTGTTCATGAAATTTAAACCAGTCTTGAAATGTGGACATATTGTAGTTCCAAAAACAACTGAAAGATTAATTTTTAAACATACAAACTAAACCTAGCAAACCAAATTTCTCACTCTAATGATTAATCATGGAAATGAAATGTTGGCATACATAAACGGTAAACTAATTTGCCAGCAGGGCATTTTTCATTGGCTTATTGTTTGCATATGTGACAACTAACCCAAATGATTGAGACATCTTACCCCAAACTACCATGTTAGCTACTACTTTGTACTATATCTAGTTTAAAGTTACCTTACAAGTTTTAAGCTGTTCAAACAGAGAATTTGTAGATGGACGCGGCTTGTTTCATGTGTTGCGCAAAAATGGTTAACTGGCAATGTGCAATGAGACGACAGAAGAAAACTAGCATTCCACTTTTTAGATGTGCCCTCTGGTGAGAAGAGAATCACAATGTGACAACCTACCCATGTGACAACAAGCCCTGGTCTTCCCAACCTTGTAATTGAGATCTAGTAAACACACCTTAGCCGGTTTCTCCAATTTCTTTGAATGGTGACCACATACGCCATCAGTGCCTGGGAGGAAGTGGACGCCCCCGTGCAGACACGCTTTCGCTACCTTGCCAATGCCAGGAAGGGCCCAGTTTTGGCAGCTGGTCTTGAGGGACGGACCAGTTTGATGAGTTCTACTCTCCTGGAGCAGATTGGAAGACACCACCTGCTGCTAAAATGTGATAATTGTGTTATGATCAGGATCAGGTGGTTGATTTCAAAAGTCTAAACGACTCTCGTGCTCATTTTGTGGACGGTGATGAGCAGTCACTGAAGGACACCTTCTTCATCTTGATTGCTGGTTGCAAGGACCCTGCTGACAGGTGACACAAATGATGACAGCCAATTGATGTGTTATTTGGATTGATGCCACTACAGGGTTAGGGTCAAGGGTCGGGAAGCTTTTTTTTTTCTATTCCTCTGAGGATTATATTACTTTATACTGCAGCTGTGTCCCAACTAAGGCAATTTGGGACCATTTTTTGGTGGCCTGCGGCAAACTGAAAATAACATTTGACGTTATTACCCAATTTAAAGGCAGCATTCGACATGTAGCTGTTGAAAAATAAACTTTTATAGATATGCAAAGACACAAATAGATTTAAAGCTAAATTTTGCTTCTTGACAATACAGAGAATCAAAATAATTTAGCATCAGGAACAAAAATGATTTCCTCCACTTTCTACTTAGTATCAAGTTTATTTGTGAACGTATTATATTAATGGTTCTCAAGTGCGTATGTTCAACTTACTGCAGATTGCTCTTGTTTTGGTTAAATATGGACATGGAATCCAGTTGTTTAAGCCACCCAAAAACCTTTAAAAAGTCCTAAACTATTTGTATTATCACCTTCAGCAGTAGCTTTTTTTCAATAACATTGTATAATTGCTTGAATGATTGATTTATTTTACCATATTTAGAAAAAACAATAATAATTGCAGTAACCCTTGCCTTTCTATATTTCTTCATGCGGCCCTCGCAAGAAAAAGTTTGGACAGTTTGGCCTTGTGACAGCTGCAGCTTTTTAAAACTGCTATATAAATAAAGATGACTTGACCCGTGATCTACTGTATATTACCCCTGTATATGATAAGATATGATGCAATGATTAAGTGTTAATTATAGTATTGCACTATTATTACACAAGTAATCAGACTACAGTAGTCCTCAAACATAATTAAAGGGATACTTGACTCGTTTACCAATTTTCAGCAGTAAGATATTTTGTCTAGAATTAATTAGTGTTGTTCCGATACCGATACTGGTATCGGCAGAGGTGCCGATACTGCATTAAAACAGTGGTATCGCTATCGGTGACTACTCACAAGTAACATGCCGATACCATTAATTCCAAGGCTAATATAGGATTTTGGATGCAGCATCTTGTGTCTTGCTGGTGCAGGACATTCACTGGTATCTGATATGTTCACTGCATGCCGATCTAAGATATTCTATTGGCCCTTGAATACACTGAACCAATGGCAGTACAGCTTTTTCATGTTGAGGAAAAAAAACCTCAAGTATCGGTATGGTATCGGTATCGGACAATACTGCAACGCTGGGTATCGGTATAACACTAGAATTAATATAACTTTCTTATTTCTCATGTACCTACAATTAATACCTTTAAAAACAAATTTTGCCACTTGGTTGTCGACTGAAGATTACATCTAGCGTGCTGAGGAAACAGGAAATGACCAATCATGGTTCAGTTTGCTAACATCACATGACCAAACCCAGACAACAGGTGAGCCCTAAGTGGCCGTTACCTTTTTCCTGAGCATCAGTGATGCCATTTTCAGTCGACAGCCAGTGGCAAAATGTGTGTAAAGTATGAATTGTACTGTACATGAAAGTAATAGTTATCAATTTAATTCTGGACAAAATATCAACTTTTTACTACTGAAAATGGCTTGAAACATTATTTTGTAGAATATATTTGCTTCAACATGTAGACAGAACAGTATGTATTGTGAACTAAACAGTGTTGCCGGTAACGCGTTACTAACGCTTTACTCAAAAAAGTTGCTTTCTAAAGTAACTAATAGTCTAACGCGTTACTTTATTCTACAAAGTAGTCTGATTAAAGTTACTGTCCAGAGAATCAATGCGTTACTCCACATTTATTCATGAAGAATGCAAACTATCTCACTGTTGTAACAGTCACAAACAACTACTGCTAACTACGAAGATGAGGCAGAAGTCATTGATCACCACACTGAATTCAGCCATGGTCTGGTCATGAATGGTTTGCACATTCAAAACAAAAGTGATGATACTTTTACTACTAGTTTTATTAACCAACAGGCACACAACACAACAAAAAAAGTGTGCATTATGGACCATAAAAGTGGTAAAAAAAAAAAATAATTTATTTCCATCCTCAACTGGTCCGTGAAGCATTATGGGATGAGGTCGTCTCCGCCCTCTCGCCAGGGGGAGTGACGTCAGACAAGTTACGTTTTCAGTAGGGGTGGAACAAAAAAACGATTCGACCGAACCATCGTTCGTCAAGGGGAGCTAAACGACCGTATCGGTTGCGAGTGAGGCTTTATGGTTTTCATAACAATAGCAAGAGTTCTGCGCCGTGCTCTACTTGTTTTGTTTACATTTCAGTAGCATCACCATTCAAGCTACTTCCGTGTTTCCGTGCTCGCGACACGGCGCGCGCGCGCGCAACGAGTGACAACATACAAATGGAGACAGTTAGCAGAAGCCGGTGCCGTACATCTCGGTATTTCCCATGGCTATCGAGTCCTCTCGGTGCACTTGTATGTCTCGGGCCGGCGTTGGTACTGCGCGCGAGCCAAAAAGAATAACTCCCGTGACGATCCAATGCATGGATTCAAACGACACAGGTATGTCCCACAGCCAACACACCAGCTAAGCTAAAAGCACACTGCAAGTATCTCATTTCTCAGTTTGTGGCTCCCTGTCAATGTCTACAACTAGCATGAGCAGCAGATAGGAGAACTGAGACGTGCCCGCGATTACGACAGCCCAAAAAACAAAATATAAACAGTAGTGATTCTGTGGTCATCATCGTGTCTCAGATTAAAAAAACGAAAAAAGATGTCATACATTAACCAAAAATGAAAGTGATGACAAAAGAAAAAAAAATTGTTAAATACAAAAATTGTTGATTAAAAAGGGAAATGAACTTTTGGAAATATTTTTGCATATATTAAGTGGTTAAAATGTGTTTGATAGATTTATTGTTCCATAAGGTGGCTTCATATTTCTTTTGGCTGGACGGTAGGTTTATTTCATGTCTTAAATTTATGTTTCTGAAATACTTCACAATGTGCAAATATTCTGTTTAATTGTGTTGGTGTCTGTCTAAAGGTTAAATATTTATATTTAACATTAAATTATCAACCTTTTGTTTTCCTGATCCTTATTTTGAAGAGAAAAAACAAACAAACCAAAAAACAATTATAACTGTCAATAACTACTAATAAATATTTAAACTGATACATGTGTACACACTGGAATAGCGGAACAAACAAACAATAGAGGAATTTAGGGGATTTTCATTTTCAACCTGGATAGATTTGTATTTTTTGTTTTATAAAAAGTATTTACGTTACAAGAAGTCAAGAGAGACTGCCTATTTTGTTTTTCATTAAAAAAAAACCTTTATTTTCATGTTAAAAATGCACTTTCAATAAAGTATTTGGAACTCCGTTTCTACTGCATTATTTTTATGTTGAGATGGTGTTATCGGCAGCTGCTGAAAGTAACTAAAAAAGTAACTTTTAATCTAACTTAGTTACTTTTAAAATCAAGTAATCAGTAACGCAATTTAGTTACTTTTAAAACCAAGTAATCAGTAAAGTAACTAAGTTACTTTTTCAAGGTAACTGTGGCAACACTGGAACTAAAGAATCAACTTTCGCATGTGAAGTGAAGCAAGGTTGTCGCTGTCTATTAAAAAAAAAGTAACTTGCAATCTAACTTCCGTTAAGTTGCGTTACATTAGTTATACGTATAATGTATAGCATCTTTGAGTAAACATGAGATTTATGTATCTGGAGGCCAGGGCGAGCATCCATTTTTTGGAAATCAAGTGGATAAAATCCCTGTACGTATGAGCAGCATGAATGATGAACATATAACATATGACAACGTACATTCATTGGCTATCTAATGAAAAGCATGCATTTGTACGTGCAGGGTGGACAAGCTAAGCAAAAGCATAAGCAAGCAATAAACAGGCAGGAAATAATCAACAAGACACAAGATTGCTTTATTGATGTATTAGTTTAGAATTGTACGATCTTGTTTTAGTCTGAAATATTCCCACAGATAATAAACCCATTAAGTGCTGCATGATGAAAGTTAAAGTAACAGAAACACATTTAGTGTTGCACTTATTTTATTGATCAGTGGTTAAAAGTCAATCAGATCTCAAGGTTCAAAAAGCTCTTTAAGATCCGAGTTTGTGCAGTTTGATCAGGAAATAATTAAAAAACATATAAAACAACTCTTTATGAACCTGGTCCACAAATCATACACTATGTGTCCCATAAAAACAATGAGATTGGTTGACAAGTGCGTTGTGGTGGAATTTCCAAAACTGCATTTTGAAAAGGAAGCCATTGTTGTTACCGTCTGGTGCGAACGTCAGGCTGATCAACCCACCACTGTTTATTCTGAAAAGTACTCTTGAAAAAGCTGGAAAAGGAACTGCTGTATTTTGGCATCTATTTTGAGAAACGTGAGAAAGCAGTGAATTGTATTTCGACATTGTTGAACTGAAGTTTTGTGCAGTCATTCAAACAGACGCTCAAAAAAAAAAAAGGCTTCAAGGCCATCGTACTCAATGACATTTAAATGGACTGAATAAGACATGAGTGAATGAGATTTTGTTCATTTCCTTTTGATTTTTAAAGAACAAAAAAAGTACCAAGTTCAAAAAGGAAAGAAAAAAAAATTAAATTTGCTATACATTTCTATTTACATTGGAGCTGCCAAAAAGTACTGTATAAAAGTATTCACATGAGACTATACAACAATCCTTAATCAGTAGATCCAAAACCTCCTGCTTTTATATATGCCCAGAATGGAAAAAAATAAATCACCCAGTGTTTAAAAATAGATATAAAGCACAAACATAACATTTAAAACGCTTTGACTGTATTATAGAAATTTAAAATAGTGCAACTACCTAGTGTCTTTTTTCTTTTAAAAGAGGCTTTTAAAACATTTGAGCATTATTGCTGTGGACATGAATTCAAAACAGGAAGGCACAGCAGTCCTGAGGGAGAACGAAGCTTTACAGGCGTTCCAGGGTTCAATCTCAGGACGGGAAGGCCACAGCAGGGTTTGTCGGGTTAAAGGAAGGAGAAGGGAGGGAAAAAAAAAAAAAAAAAAAAGAGGAAAAAAAAAAACAGTTGCTGGATTGGATTTGTGCGGGACGACATGGTGAGACACGGGAGGTAAAAACACAAATCCCCCAAAAAAAGTCAAAGTCACACAGACGTGGTCACATTGTCTACCGCGTTATTGACCTCGTTCTTGTTGGAGTCCAGGCCTTTGGCGGCGTTCAGGTCGTTGCGGAGGTTCTCTGCTGCTTTCTTCATTGTTTTTAGCTCGCCCGGGTGGGGAGTGGCGCGGCGGAGTAGCGTTCCCTGGAAAGAGGATGCAAACTTGTGTTAATGTGCAGCACTGGCGGTCGACACAAGTGGTGCTGAGCCAGCCGCAGAGACCGGCGTAATGGCCAGTTGGACTGTAACCACTCTCATATGCATATAATGCAGCACAATCCAAGATGAATGCATGATTTCTTGAAAAAAAATAAATAAGATGAGTTCGTTCAATGGCGATTAAACGTGGATGAATTTTGTTCTTACTTTCTCACGGAACAGTAAACGTTCAGTGCTGGGAGTCACTGAGAATGATGAAAACTATTCAGCTCTTTCTGAACATCATATATTTAAAACGAAAATCTGTCAAAGATTATAGGTTTTGAATTCTGAGAAAGGCGTCTAGTTGTTAACTCAAAGTCATCGCTCACAGCAGAAAGAACATAATAGAGTAGAAGAAATGTGATTTAATGTTAAAGGGCATCATGCATAAATGTTTTACTGTAAATTCCCACATCATGTAATTTACTGCATACCGAATGACCAAAATGTAAAGAAAATTCTTTTCTTTTTGCATGTTTTTGTAGTTGAAAATTCCTATGTTGCAAAGTTAATCATATACTACAAATGGCAAATATTCTGCCTTTACTTTATATCTTTGTGCTGTAAACGTTCAGATTTTTTCCTGTCGAATATTGGCCTCAAGAAATCTATATTGGTCAGGCCATTCAACATATTATAACAATATTGTGAAAAAGGGGGAATAATTTCATGAGGAAAAATAAGGACGTCCGGATAATACTTTTCCCACCAGACCAATGCTAGTAAGAGTACTCCCTTGAGTAGTCACCGATACTACAAGTGCTTTTAGGGCTTTAGCCACCATATTTTCCGCACTATAAGTTGCACTAGGCCAAAAATAAATAAATAAAACAAAAAACTTATATATATATATATATATATATATATATATATATATATATATATATATATATATATATACATATATATATATACATACATATATATATATATATATATATATATATATATATATATATATATATATTTTATGGGTGTTAAAAAAAAACGATTCAGCAATATACCGCAATACTACAGCACGCAATTCTCGAATCGATTCAATAGGCAGCCGAATCGATTTTTTAACATCCATTTTTGATGGAAAAATATTCAACAAAACATCTAACTTTCACACCTTAAGCATGGAAGAATGTTATATTAATGGAACATTTAGCCTTAAAATTTTATTTCAATGCTGTTCAAACATGAAAAATGTTTTTAAACCTGTTTATTACATACAGTGGCTCACAGTTATAAGATAATAATACATTTTCATACAAATCTTACAGTGTAAGTTTACTGAATGGTATTTTCTAAATTTGAGTAAAAATACCGCAACAATCGACTTGTAAATTCGTATCGAGATTAATCGGTATCGAATCGTGACCTATGAATCGTGATACGGATCGAATCGTCAGGTACTAGGCAATTCACCCCCCCACCCCCCCCACCCCCATATATATATATATATATATATATATATATATATATATATATATATATATATATATTGTTTTTTTTAAAGAATAACGTGATGAGAATAATGGTGTTATATGAGCAAAATTTCAGTTTAATGAAAGTACACGTTAATGCTTCAAATATAACTTGCACATTTTTACTCAAAAGAATATCACTTTATTCAGGTAAAATTCCAACTTTTTGTCATTTCAATGGTACGTTTCAATGGTTGTATTACATTGTAAATCAGTGAATAAGGCTGCCTATAATTTGCTACCAAGTTGAAGGACAGCACACTGAAGGACTCATTTGCATGTAAACAAAGATAGCTTGGCTGTGTCAAACACATTGATGTGATATAAATGCGTCTTTGTTACTCCTCGTTGGCAACACCAAACCCTTGACCTTGAGTTCAAGGCTCTCACCTTTTCATCGTCTTCCTCCTCGTCATCATCCAGGAAGTGGATGGCGCTGATCCTGTTCCTGGCTTTGTTGTCCCACGTGTCGTCCGACATGTCGTTCACCAAACTCTCCAGGGCTCCAAAGCGGGCCAGATTATCCGAGCCTGCGGATTTTTATTGACAAGAGACAACACAATAGATGTAATGCCGACATTGAGATGGCAGCAAGTGGACGAATACAAGAGCAAATTCAAGCAATTGTTGACTTTTTGCACGCTCATGAGCTGAAATCCGCCATTCTTCATGAGAACGAAACTGCCAGATCACGGTTTCAAATCCCGGCTTAGTCACGACCGTACAGCAACACAATCTTCCCTGCCTCCTCCCCCATCCTCAACTTTATTGGTCTGCTAAAGTCTCGTCTCAAACTTCATCATCCATGTGACATTTTATTCTTCAGTAGCAATCTGTTAAGAAACCTGAATTACCACGAAGATGCATATTAATATATTAAAACTGTTGAATCCAGCGACAGAAGTACCAGCATTGAGGCACGTCTTTATACCGAGCGGGCGAGCTTTTATTGGCAGCAGGCCAGCCGCTGCTAAGCCTCTTTAGCTGTCCAATCTACCGCATTTCAGAGTAACAGCGCCAAGGAAGGCCTCAAGGGACAGCAGAGGCCGTGATCTCTTACAGGCGCTCTGATCCTAGACACAGGATACACTCATGATCAACAGATCCTACCGGGAAGGATCAGAGTGGAAGAACAAGAAGTTGGCGTCTAAACTTGAGATCATGACAGCATGAGAGAGGAAGATGAGCAAGATCACTCAAATGTCACTTGGGAGAAAGACTACACATCAAGGAGTTGGTGTAGAAAGAAAAGAAAAAAAAAAGTCATGTTACAAGGATAAATTAGAAATGGCATAAAATAATAGCACCATATAATGTAATTCACCAAAGACAACACCAGAGGGCGCACTATATCCTTTGCACCAAGGATGAGCAGAAATATGTCCTACAAACTTAGCAAAAAAACAAACAAACAAAAAAACAAAAACAAAAACAGTGCATACCTTTGTTGTCAGACTCAAATGGCTGTTGGGGCAGCAGCACGCAGGTGAGAACCTTCTCACCCGAATCGGGGTCCTCGTCAGTCTGAAAGGTGAGGAGGGGCTGTGACTGGTTTTCTGACAGCCATAAAGCCTTCAGGCGAAGGGTGGTCAGAGACATGGGTAAGTGGGCAAGCCTGGTGAGGACACACAGCACAACTCGATCAAATTTAGACCTCATATATTGTATTTTTGATCTCAAGTAGATGACGCATGCTGACTACATGCTATGTGTCAGCATTATTTAACAAAGTGTTCCTTTTCAGTATATTTTGATTCAAACAGAACAAGAGTCAATAGAACTCTCACTGCTAAGTCATACTATACACACTATAAGACGTTAAGTGTGTGTTGTCCCTGCAAAGTAATCACTGATAAGTGAGGAACACTGCTTTACATGGCAGATGATGTTATATTGTATACTATGTATTAATATTGACATAGCTACTACAAGCATTTTAAAAAAATGGTAAGGTCCCTCAAGCAGGATACAAAAAATAATAAAAATATTCCCGTACTTACATTTAAAATCTGTATCAGTAATCAGTATAAGGCCCAATTTCCAGATGTTCCTAAAAGATTGTCCTCAACTCTACTATACTATACAGTACTATCCCATACTATTTATGTAGCACTTCAAAACAACCATCACTGCATACAAAGTCCTGTACATGGAGCAAAAATACATAACACAAAACCATTCAAACAAATGACATAAAAACAGTATTGTAAATCAAATACTACAACAATACAGAGTCTCATACTGAGTAAAAAGCCAAAGGATAAAAATTTGTTCTTTTAAAAAGAGGTGAATTGCCAAACATTTAGAGGGAGGTCATTACAAACAATGAGACCAGCAACTGAAAAGTCTCGAGCCCCTCTGAGTCACCCCGTTTAGTCCTCGGTACCTCCAGTAATGTCTGGTTTGTTAACCAGGTGCATAGAGGTGGATGAGCTCAGAAATATAAGGTGGGGCGACACCATTGCAAGATTTGAAAACAAATTAAATATTCTTAAAATAAATTTTAAGATGTACAGAGTGCCAGTGAAGGGACGCCAAAGTTGGAGTTGTGTGCTCCCTCTTACGAGCATCAGTTAAGAGATTGGAGACGCTTAAGGGAAGACTGGCTGACTCCAAAATAAAGTGCATTACAGTAATCCAGCCGAAATGGAACAAATGCATGGACTGTCTCAAAGTGCGGTTGCAAAGAGAGCAGTTTTAGCTTAGCCAGTTGCCTAAGATGCATTAAGAAGAGAGAAAAAAAAAAGCTTGCACCAATGTAACCAATGTAATTTAAAATAACTGTACAACCTAACAACCAAGTTCAACACTGTTGACTTTAGATAAGGTGCCCAGGGGCCCCAAGTCAGCAGGATGTACAAGGCCCAGTGGGACCAAACCCCATGACTTTTCATTGAAATTCAAGAATATTAGTGACATCCAGGCCTCGATTTTCCCCAGACAGGAGAAAGCGTCTTTTTTTGCTCAGAGGGTCTGACAGTCATCCGCATAGCAGTGGAAGGAAACCATGTTTTCTTAAGATGGAACCCAGGGGCAACAGATACAATGTAAACAGCAAAGGCCCTAGAATTGAACCCTGTGGATCACCATACGACAATGTTCTTTGTTGAACAGCAAATATGAATCAACAGCAGCCATAAAGTGTCCTCTCTCAGAGATCACATGTAGGTTCTATCTGTGATTTATCACATCAATCTCTATTATCTACTTGACTACAAAGTTTTGGCAGCAGCTGAAATGATAGATTAATCACCCTCCACTACCTTACTAATGAAAGAACGGACCTATTTCCAGAAACGTCAAGCACGTGCAGCTCGGTTGCTTGCGACAGCTCCGAGGGTATCCTCGTCAGTCGGTTCTCCCGCACACAGAAGACATTCAGGCCACTGCAGCCTCCGATCTGGAGAACAAAACAATATGATTCAATGAAACTACCAGCCTGGGAAGCAAATCAGCAAAGTGCAACAGCGTGGAAATGTGGGGGCTTCTATCTTTTTTTTTTTTAGACTGAGAATAATGGATGCAAAAGCAGCTTTTAATCCTACTATGAAACATGGGAGAAAATCTGTTGGGAACATTTGAACACTTTGTCCCAGAACTATCAGTAGCGCTCTAGTTCACTTAAAAGTCGATGTAATGCAGCAGTGCGACCTAAAATTAGGAACAATTAGGCTCGCGCTTGACGAGCCATCTAAGCTGACAAGTAATCTATTAATCTGCTCAAACGCAGTGCATGGTGTTAAAAGGTTAAACGCGTGTAAAATGCTTCAACAAGTAGATTAGTGTCAAAAGGTAAGCATTCTGGCAAAGACCTCATAGTGCCAAATTTTCCAGCTCAGTTGAGAGCCTGTTAGAGAAAAATAAATAAACAATCAATGGGATCTAGAAATGCAGACCAATTGTCAAGCAGCACACATCAATGCTGTGCACCATGGTTACAATGTGAGCGTTGATGTCATGCAACGGCCTCTTTGAGAAAACAATGACAGTGACATCATTGTAGAGGCCAAGTGTGCCATTATGTTTCTCCAAGCTGCGCATCATTAAGACACAAGACCATTGTACGGCATCTCGAAGAGCCCCTTACATAGTTTTGCATCAGACCAGCCTCCACTTAAACAGACACTGTGAGAAAAGAACATCACATGCAGACACAATCGGGGGAAAAAAGTCAGATGGAATTCAACAAGTTAGGTCTTGAAAAGTGCAGTTTTACAAGTACAGTGTTAGAATTGTGAGCTTATGACAAAAAGAAAATGTTGCTTGAATTTAGTTGTATTACTACAGAGAAAAAACTTATTTCATGATAATAAAGTCGTAATTTACAGGTGCTTCATAATCCTCCATTCTAAACTATTCATTTTGCGAGGGGAAAAAAAATACTTGGTCAAATATACACAACAAAAAATTTTAATAATTTACTGCTGAGCAATTAATCGAAATTCAATTACAATTTAAATTATTACACTCCACATTATAAAATCAGCATAATAATAATGATAATAATAATAATAATAATAATAATAATAATAATAATAATAATAAAAGATTTAAGGCTAATTTTGGAGTTGTTTAAATTTATACCGTACATTTGCATCTTTTTAAATTTTAATATTTTATTTTTAATAAATTTTGTTTCATCCAAAATGAACTTGCATAATTATAGTGTTTCAAAGAATTGTTTTTGTCTTAAATTAATATTTGTATTTGTTTTTTACATTTAATAATTTTCTTGTTTTGTACCAAAAAATAAATGATCATCCTACTACACAGTGCACATGCTGCACTCCAAATTCCAAATAAATACATATATATTATTATAAATATATATTATTATACATTCTGTTTGTTTAACATTTTCTTCCTTTGTACCAAAAATAATCGTTTGAATACTGTAATTGTGATTTCAATTATTGCCAAATATATATATATATATATATATATATATATATATATATATATATATATATATATATATATATATATATAGTCTTGTAAGAGATACATATTAGGCTTTCAACAGTCAAGGATAAAGTAAATAGGATGATACATTGGCAGTTTATATTTGAAGACAAACCTCTTTGGGCAATGACGTTATCAGGTTTCGGTCACAGTTGAAGTTGGAAAGCCGCTTCAATTTCCCTATGCTTCTTGGTAAAACCTATTGGAAAAGCAAACAATACAAGTATGTGTTTATAACCCAAATATATCCTGGGTGCATCTAACACCTTGCAGCATGAACAGATTGCTTCTTTTGATAAGAGAATCAATTACATTATTGCCAGTTTAGTAGAGAGATGTTGACCTTTCACCCTGCTCATTCAGCAACAAACTACTAAACCAAGAAATATTAGAAAATAGCCATGCAAGATAGACATCTCATTGGCTTTCACTGAAAAAGCAAGCATTATATGCCGTTTTAAGTACTGCAAGTACAAACAGTGTTTTCATTACACTTAAATACAAGTAAGCTCTGAACAAACCTGTATCTGATTCTCTGTGAGCACAAGTTCAGTAAGACTTTCACAGTTGCCAATGCTCTCCGGCAGGTACGACAGTCTGTTCTGATCGGCTTTCAGAATCGACAGATTTCGTAGTTTTCCTTTGGGAATAGACCAAAAGTTTGTAAAGTCTTACAACGTACAGAGGAGCACTAGCTCATATGAAAAAACTTTACCAATGCTTTCTGGTAGAGCGTCAATGAGGTTCTGCGACACCAGCAAATCGGTGAGCGCTAACAGGCCTCCAAGTTCCATAGGAAGTCGCTCCAGTTTGTTTTCAGACACATCCAAACACAGTAGGCTTTTCATGCTGCCCATCTCCTGAAGTTTCATTTTAAAAAAGCAGACATCTATAAAAGATGAAGTGGCTCTATCCATTTCAAATTTAAATATTTGTAAATACTATTTACATAATGTTCAACATTTTAGCGTTATAATTTTCATGAATGCATTTGTTCAATAATTTTAAACAATGTTTCAACATACAAAGAACACACTTTTACATTATCAAATTCTGAGTTGCACAGCGACTAAAATGCTCAGGTACCAAAGTCCAATTCATGCATGTTAAAAATCACACCAAAACTACTGTTGGACGTGACGGTTCTTCAACCCAGATTTAAGCTACTTTAAATAAAGTTTTGCCTTCAAAAATGTGAATGGAAAAGAGACATAAGAGGTGATGTTGTCGACAACAGTAGATAAATTCCATGATGATCTTACCGCAGGTATTTCGGCCAACTGGTTTCCATCTAGCCACAAATCCTTTAAACTGACAAGACAGCCTATTGTGTCTGGCTGCGTGGGGGGAAGGAATGTCACAATGGAATTAGCAAGTAAAAGGATAAAATGACAACAAAATGCAACCAAACAAAATTATTTAATAATCATCAAAATGGAATATGCCCTTGATCAATTCTTCACAAATATTCAATATTGCTAATACTGCATTTTGGACAACGTAAGGAGTTGTCTATGAGTTTCAGCAGACAGACTTAAAAAAATTTAAAAAAACGCAACAACGGCCAGGTCACGGCAGCCTGCTTTTGGCTTGTGCCAGTAAATCACTCACACGATTTTGAGAGCTCACATAAGATTACACCCTAAAACCAAAGCTGGAAGCAGATGGCCCCTTCCCATCTGCGTGATAAGACAGGGGGGAAGCTGTGCTTGAGGAATTCTAATCTACTGCTCTGATGTGATGACAGCAAGGAAATGGAAGAAAAGTTACGAGTCAGAGAATTCAGATTTCCCAGAATCCACAAAGAAACTTACCAAACTATATAATTCATTATTTCCTAAGTCGAGTTCTTCCAGTCTGTGGAGCAAGGAAAGGGAACTGTGGATATAAAGAGAACACATTAGCGAGGATATAAAACAGTTACAGGATGGACAATATCAGTACATAGTATGTGCAACAAGGAAGGCAAATGGTTTGAATACTCACTCTGGGAGGAATGTCAACAGATTTTCTCTGAGTTCTAGTGACACCAAATTGGAGAGGCTGCAATGACAAGGCAATATTTATGTAACACCTTTAAATTTCCACAGCACACATAAACACTCAGAGTGCTTTTAAAACAAAGAGAGCGGACAAATTAAGTCGAGCCACAAACAGCCATAAAAAACCTCTTTGCCATCTAGATGTAAGAAACAGGAAACATTACGGACGCTGGTCCCATCTTATCGCAAACAGGAGCAGCCTAAACAACGGAATCACTTAAACGAAGGGCAAAACGTCTCATGGGCCATGAAAAGAGTGACGCAGAAGCACAGTGTTTATCTTTGGGTGGTGTTTATGTACGTCTTGTACCCACTTTTACAGCGGCAAGCTTTCACTCGCACCGCACAAAGTTCATCTTGATGCTGCCTTCCAGAGAGATTCCAAGGAAGTGTTCTGATTTTTTTTTACGAGGTTTGGTGATGCTCATTTGACTTGAATTCCTCAATTGACCACATGGAAACGTACTGCTCTAATAATCACTTAACAGTTAAGTCACTTAACAGTTGATTTTGACTCTATTCTTCCCAATAAAATACATACAGCAGTTCTTAACCTTGTTGGATGTACTGAACCCTATCAGCCAATACAATGAAAACAGCAGAGGCTCCAGAATTGAACCCTGTGGAACACCATTTGTCCAGTTATACATGTAAATTCATATTGCACAGTCGTCCTTTTCTTTTTGATCGACACAGTTAGTAAAAAGTGATTAGAAAAAATAAATCACACAACGTACCATCACAATAGCCACAAATCAACTACCGAGCACAGCAAATTCCCTGTAGCAAAGATAGGCCAAGAAATGTATCGTGATCACCTGCAACCCATGAAGTGTCAAGCGAGGCGTATCATCATATTTGAGTCAAGTGTGTGTGTCTTGATCTCTGCCAAACCCCTGCGTTCGATCAAACCCAGTTTAAGAAACACTGCAGTACCCTAAATGAAGAAAGCTTTTGTTGTCGTTTTATAAGCGAATGAGAAGGATGTAAGACAGGAATGGTAATTATTTTAACATTCGCTGTCACAACAAGTGTAAAGGTTAAGGCTAACTACTACAGAACATGAATTAAATAAAACAATAGCTAGTAACAAGCGACTATTTCAACCTCATTGTCTGGACTTCATGCCTCTTCAGCGTCACAATCTTCATCAACTTGCATAACGTAAAGCATGAAGTTTAAATCTCTGGGTGTTGTTGTAAACTCTCAGGCCATTTGAATGTTACAGTAGCACTATAACTTGTAGTACTAGTAACAATAAACCACTGTTTGAACACGTGTTTAGCTTTAATGACAAATGAGCAAGGTGGAGTAAAAGTCACCCCATAGTTGTGCATCTCATAACATTAACAAATGTAAATATTATCCATTGTCAAAATCAATAAAACACTGTAGCTTTGATAACATGCGGCAATAGGTAGCTAGCGGTAGCCCTA
Source organism: Festucalex cinctus (assembly GCF_051991245.1). Lineage (NCBI taxonomy): Eukaryota > Metazoa > Chordata > Actinopteri > Syngnathiformes > Syngnathidae > Festucalex > Festucalex cinctus. Next base: position 18,339,528 of record NC_135424.1, read on the forward strand.
GAAGATAACGTTTGCAGCTGGAACTATGTCAGGACTTTACGTCTCTTCAGAATCACGTGTTTAGTTTTTGTATAAAATTTAAGGCTGTTTTTTCCCTCCAAGAATTTCAATGGAATTACAAGTTGTACAGACTTTCGTTCGTTCCACTAAAACTCTGACAGCAAATTATGTGGCTAAAAATCAGCTTATCTTATAGACATGACCTCAGACAGTCTCCACAGGAAGAGTCTCTAATAGCTACATATGAAATAAATGTTAATTAACTCAGTGTTGATCAATGAGACTTGTTTTGCAGAGACAGACTAAGTCTGAATCCATCTTAAGCTAATATATCAATGATTCAAAGAAAAGTTTATTTGTGCCAGATTTTTCATCAGATGAAACTCCCCAATGCCTTCCAACCCCAAGAACATCCATTTTATCCTCTTCGGAGAATCCAAAAGATTTTGTTCCGTAACTGTTTTCATTAGCCTCGCCACTTGACGATGAGCAGCTCTCGACTCAGAGTGTTACGCAAGCGACGAGATATGGGACATATGGGCACATAAGCCGTACCAAGAGGAACAAGGTGCAGGGAGATGAGAGATCACTTGAAACAAAACGTTATATTTCATGGGTTTAATCCCTACACATTGCACAAGCACACGTTCAAGATCATTTAATGAAACAAAAAAAGGTTTAAATTTAACTGATTGCCAATATGTTTTTTGTGAGCAATGCTTAGTTTAAATACTCTGGATTACATTTGCCAACCTGAGACTGCCACTGAGGTTGTCCACCATTTTCTATTACACAGTATTATAAACATTACCGGTATTTAAACACAAAACTTCGGAGTTAAAATGACCGCCAGCATTATGCAGAATATATTTTTTTTTCATTTGAACTCTATAAATCCCGCTAGACCTCAGCAAGGAGTTTCTTTATTTTTGTCTCTCTTTCTTTTGAAAGCGCTATATAAATAAAGATAGAGATTGCCTGTACAATGAATAAAGGTTTCATGCTGGTGACAGTTTGACAGTTAATTTTCCTATTTATTTATTTGGGGTAGGGAAAAAAAAAAAGTTTCAAAGTCTGAGCAAATTAGTCATAGAACTGTTCAGCATTACAAGTTCCACTGTATAATGTGCAAAATAAAAAAAATAAAAAAAAAGTACAACAGGGTTGAATGGGGGCGTCTGGAAAAGAAAATCAGGACATTATTAACATTTCTCCACACAAGTGCTCAAATTTTCTAGCTAAATCCACCCTCTCAGAGCCGAAACTCAGTCACGTAAAAGTCCACATTTCCATTAAAATATCCCTTGTGGCAATTTGACCCAAAAGTGCATAGTTGTGTTATTAAATCCAATTATAAGTTGATAGGAACAAGAATGTTGGCAGACAGGCCTTTTCACAACATGCTGATTATGTGACATCTGACAAGCCTTCTTCCGCTTTTAAGAGACAAAGTAATGAAGTAAAGGTTACACCTGAATAAATTAGATTCAAACTAGATTCCTATGAAATGTTAATATTTCAAATTACTAAAAAAACAAGTTCCAAAGAACATGGTAAAATACTTGATGAAACAATTTTACACGTTAACTTGTAAGCAGGAACTATATTATACTGTGGTTTAAAATGGCTAAGCAATGCATGCAAAATACAAAAAGTAGATTTGGTATTTTCTACATTTCCTTGCTCTTGCTACAGAACTGTACTCATGTCAAAGCAAATACGAAACATTGTGGTGAGTGACTTACTTTCCAATGTTATCAGGTAGGACTTGCAATGAGATGTCATTAATGGAAAGGCATGTTAGATTCCGCAGCTCTGGGAAGCTTTCAGGTAGTCTGGAAGAACATGGAAAGATGCAAAATACTAAATACTCCACATTATTTTGCCACATGATGAACATGAAGCAACAAGCAAACAGTGGTATCTGGAAGGAGGTAATAAAACACATTCACTCTGGTCTCCTAATGGACTATTATTTACACATTTTCTCCCTCCCTAAATGTGTTTGCTTACATTTTTTTCCGAAACCATTAGAGCTTATCAGGCTTGTCATTATTATCAGCAGATCTAATAACAGTTAAAATGCTCACTGGCAACAACAATAATAATGTGTTTGTCATTTCTCATTTCTGCAAATAACTGTCAAATTACCTTGTTAATGGATTCCCACTAAAATCTGCCACTTGGAGGGCTTTGCAATGTGAAATGGTCTCTGGGATTTCCATAATATCTGCACACGAGAAGAGCAAACATCATAATTAAAGGACAATGACATTGATAGTGCTTATAGCAAGGCTCAAAAACATGGAACCCACAGGCACCAGGTCACACCCAAAGACCACTGGTGTTGCCCACATATCACATGACCAAACCATAGTGTTCTTGGAGACAAACTTCCAGGCGCAACGATGATAGGAAAATGATTTACCCCAAAAAATATAGCATAACAAAAGTAAGATTCATTATGAGTGGGATATTTATTTATTTATTTAATTAATTAATTATTTATTTCCAGAACTGCTAGATCTTCGCATTAATCAGTACCCAAGAAGTAGCTCTGTTTCAAAAAGGTTAATGTTCCTGCCGTGGCTTATAATGTAATAACATAATCAAAATTGACATTATCACTTACCATTTCGCGATACATCAAGCTCTACCAGTTGCATGAAGTTGGCTATTTCTGGAGGAAGTCTCTGGATCTCATTGTCACTCAGGCTGAGCTTTCTTAGCTTCACCAACTGGAAAAATGGCTGTAAGGGGTTTAAGAAAAAAAAATAAAAAATCACTGTTACATCGGGTCATATTTATGAATAAGCATAAATATACAAATTAACCTGAAATGGTCTTAAAAATAAAGACTGAATTTTGCAAGATTTTTTAAAGGGATAGTTCGGGGGTTTTTACATGAATCTCTATTTCATCCTCACCTCCAGTGTGTGAGATCATCACTGACTTACACCTGACAGCGTTCTGTGCCACGAGTTCTGGTCCGGTGTTGGACGAGAGGAAAATAGTCCAGCAAGCTGGCTGGTGTCACGGAAATAAAGCGTTTTTCTTCTAAATAAAATTTGTGTTCAAAAGAGTGATATATTTGCATCACAATACTCCTTTCTGAAAAAAGTCAGACGCCATTACCGCCAGGCAGAACTTTTCTGTTCGTTCGTATCACTGCGCGACGCCCCGCATGCAGCTGATAGACGCGCACTAATCTCCAAGTTGTTTGTCTTTTCGACGGCGGAAGGCGTGACTATCAGCTGTCTGCTGCGCGTCTATCAACTGTCTAGAGGGCGCCGCGCAGTGATACGAACGAACAGAAAAGTAGTGCCGTGACTCCAGCCAGCTTGCTGGACTATTTTCCTCTCGTCCAACACCGAACCAGAACTCGTGTCACAGAACGCTGTCAGGGGTAAGTCAGTGCTGATCGCACACACTGGAGGTGAGGAAGAAATAGAGATTCATGTCAAAAAAGCCGAACTATCCTTTTAATATGAGAATAAAGACATAAAAATCTTTGGGGAAAAATATTGCAGACTGCTGCACTCATGGGAAATTGTGACATTTGACAAAATGCAGTTAACACGCCACTTAAAAAAAAAAATAAAAAAATATTCAAGTAAGGCTACATTTTACATGAAGTTCCTAATGGGCACGGCAGCCCCATTTTAGGCAAAATGGGATTGCCATGAATGAGGGAGGACAGGATGGAGAATGCGGGAAGGAGAAGCTCTCACCAGCACATTTGCAGTGATTTTGTGAATAATCGCCTCTTTTACATTTTGGTGCAAAAAAAATGATTAGTAAATAACAGTATTTTTGGACTTTAAGTCATTCTTTTATCCTAATTTGGCTATGTTCTCTTGTTATATGGCATTACAACTTCATTTTAATAATATTACAACTTATTCCATCTTTTTGTGTAACAACTATTTTTGCAACCTCTTATACAACTACTTTTACACCGTTTTTTCCCTCATAATTCAAGCACGGTATAAATAATATGATAGTGCTGCACTGAAATATAATCTCCTCCGTATTGGACTTTAATTGCACATAGCCAGACTTGTGTGGTGCAATGTCAGTGATACACTCGCACCTAACGTCAGAGTAGTTGTTGCTGTCTCTCACGTGATTGACTGCCTTGTCGACCAGTCCAGGGTCTGCTTTTTGCCCTACTCACCTGAGACAAGCTCCAGCTCCCTGCAACCCTGAACAAGATAAGCAGCACGGACACTGATTAATGAATTAAGTGTTGAGATGTTATCAGCAAGGTCATTTTGTTAATTTGCAAGAACGTTTACAACTGTGGTGAGGGAAGATTTGTAGACAGCTTGAGTTACAGCAAAGATACAGAGGATGATGGAAAAGGATGTTTTGATGTGGCAAATGGCAATCTCTGAATAGAGTTAAGTTGAAAAGGAAGGAAGTCTACGACTGATGAAAATTACCGGTCCAGCCGGTTTGCATGAAATTGAACACAATCATTCAAATTCACAATCATTTGACGGAGCAAATTTCTGCAAAACTTTCATGTATCAGTCCACAACTCATCTTTTATGGCTGCACTGACAAACTCTAAAACAAACTTAAACCTATTTCTATGTGCTGTGCAAAAATATACAGTCTGCATCATGAGAAGAACTATACAGGTCTGAAACTAATTAAGAGCTAGAATGAACTTGCACTGAGAGCAAGCCAACTGGCAGGCAAATGTAGGTTATACATGCACATACTTGATACGGCTCATACGAACCAGCAGTCTTGCCTGTGTGACAAAACAGTTGGTCTCATTTTTATTGGCTTTACTCGGGGAGAATCGTGTAGTTAAAAATACGTAACATTATAACATATATGGAGATATGACTATTTGATACGTAAAAAAGTATTAATCTAGTTTTTTTTCCAGGGGATGACTTTTTTTTTTTTTTTTTTGGTCCATTTCAATTTCAATGTCAGTGTTGTATTACGCATAATAATGATTCCTTGTGGAGTTGTGCCATTGTGGGGATGTATAAGATGGAACTTACTCTACAAGGGTGTTGTACATCGTGCTGACTGTCAGTCAGTAGGCAACCAAAATCAAACGAGACATTTTTACCTTTCTTTCTATCCAAGTGAGACAAACAAAAAAAGAAAAAATCTTTTGATGGGTGGCCTACTAAACGCAGATGACTCCAATCATCAGAAGAGGTTGCAAAACTAATCTCCTTTTCTCAGTTAAATCGCTGTGACATTTTAAAATATTACAGTTTAACTGCTACATGCCAAAAGGTTCAACTACCAATGAACCAATACTATCTTCTCTTTCAACAACAAAAGAAAAACACATGTGCAATAAATATTAAGAGTAACGTCTGAATTCCATTTCACTTGGGTAATGCAAAATATTAACATAACCACATTAAGCTGATCCCTGGCCAAAGTTATCAGTTCCACCTGCACTTTTCTGGCTGACAACTTGGCAGCAGACATAACAACAAACAGGAGTACATTAAAATTCAGGTGGGAAATGACAATAACTGTGCATTTGATGTCTAATTGTTTTTCTTATGCTGTGATGAACTTCTGACACTACAAATGAGTGAAGAAAAGAGATGGGGAAAAAGGGTCCTTTCCAGACAGAATAGATGATTCATTCTGATTACTGCATAATAAGTTGTTACAAGTGAAACATTGTTGTTAACTGCAATCTGTAGGCGAGAGAGACAGAACACAATTCAACTGTGTGTTGTACTAAAGTGTATAATAAATAACACCAAGAGTACCAAAGTCTGGACCCCACCCTGAACTTGCTGCACATGTATATCGGTTAAAACAGCCCATAATCCTTCATCGGTGCAAGCAGACGCATTGAGCATTTGCAACTTAAAAATTCACATTCTATGCAACCAAAGATGCAAATTTCTAATTTACAATATCATCAAGGATTGTCCTCTTTGCTTCAGACTTAAGTTGTGACAGACACCAATCACAAGCAAACAATGGCAGACTGATACACACGTCACCAAAACACACATCTCAAGAGTTTCATTGTAGCACTCTAATCTGCTTGACGATGGCGCTCACGAAAAGTGCACGTTTGCAAGTGCAAACCTGATCTTCCTGTTAATCAATCGGCTCCACGCCCCTCAAAAAAAAAAAAAAAAAAAAAAAAAAAAAAAAAAAAAAAAAAGAAGAAAGAAGAAAAACTCACGTGCAACACAAAAACATCAACAGGGTGAGTTGAGCGTTGAACCTCTGAAATCCTAAGTCAATGATTAAAATGTTCAGTTGGTTTCACCTTCAGCACCGCCTCTTTGGGTTTGAGGAGGCGAAACGGGCAACAGATGGTTGCACTGTTGCACAGCACATAAATAAGGTTATTAAAAAATGTTCAGCGGGCGATTTGAAATGTAGTTTAGAGATAAATGGATATTCATGCCAATAAGACACTGGAGTGGAGAACAACGCAATTACTTTAAACTGGCAATCTGCCATAATGAGTGTCCATGCACAACTGACAAGAGCACTCCCCATAAACCATAGACACGAATACAACTTTAAGTGACAACTGGCATGCTGTAGCATAAAATCACTGTAAAGCCTAAAGTCAAGCAACCTTTCAGACCCTTATAAAGTGAATTCAGAGCTCTCTTGCTAAATACATAAACACACATTTTGAATGTAATCGCTGAAAACATGCAAAGACAACTATGCAATAGTCAACTGTATTGTTATACTGTTTTTCACCATTTAATTATTCTGATATATTTTAATTGTGGCTAAGATGGCGTGTTACCCCTCCCCCTCTATGGTTCAAAACTGTATTGGTTCAATGGGAAGGGCTGACAATGTGTTGATGAACAACACAGTTATGAAATTCCAAGATAAAAAAAAAAAAAAAAAAGATGGTCTTAAAGAGATCAAATAATAAACTAGCAAACCAATTACTCTTATACAACTTTCTGTTTGTTCTAGTGGCTCCACTACATGACTTTAAGTGCCTCATCTTCATCACACGGCTGACAAAATGTTATGTTATGGTTCACTCTATAATCATGTAGGTATGAAGTTGGTCCAAAATAACGTTCTGAAGCGTCACCAAGATGGTTGCGCCAAGTGGCCAAACTTGCCCAGGAGGAATTCCCCTCTCTTATGCAGAAATATGTACTTACTCATGCAACTGCACAGGTCAATGAAAGTTGATTCAGTCAAACGACTTAAAATGAAAACATTCAAAACAAACAAAAGACACACAATTTCATCAAAACAACGGGCACTTTTTAAAAACTTGACAAATAACAAAAGGCTATCTCAACTTATTTGTCGTAACTTATTTGTGTCAGTTTGATGATTATTTAGTCATTTGCAAACCAGTCTGGTGATATTTGATGACAGATGTTACAAAAGACAGATACAAAAAATCCACCACCAAATAAAGTTGTCATACCTAAGAGATAATCAATAATAGACCATCTAAGGCAGTTGAAATTATTAACAATTACACAGCCCCTAATGAAAAAGTATTATGAAGTATCTCACTTTGGTATATTTGGCAACGTTAAATCAATCTTGTGAGGAAATGATATAAATACAAGTGCGGAGTGCCACACCAAAATAACCCATTTTGAGGTCAGTGCGGTGATTAAGGTCTTAAATGTGCTTGTGAATTTTTCATGCGAGGAAAACAACAATTTCTTTGGGTGAAAAGGGAGCGCCAAGCCAAGTCCACTTCTCCATCTCAGAGTCAGCAAGCACTGAAGTGGATAGTGAGGGTTCATCCAGTTATGTTTCTTGAGTTCACTCAGCAAGCATTGATGACATTAGTGACATGCCAGCAAGCATGATTAACGGCTTCTCTATGCGGGCATGTTACTCAGAAACCCATCATTATGCTAAACATGCATAGAATACTGCTGAACTGGACTGACACATCATTCTGTCGCGTTAACAGCATACCTGCCAAAAGCACCATTAACAAGCTGTTTTATAATCAGTCCACTTTGTTCAGTAAATTGCACATTAAAGTAAAAAAAAAACATAATAAAAAATTATAACACTGTTGAAATTGCAATCATCTTTGTTAAGAAATCTCAGATTGAATTTTCTCAATGTACTTATTATTGCACAAAAACATTGGGGGTGGGGGAATTGAATAGTTATTTATTATTAAGCCAAGAATATTGTCACTGTTATGTGAAAAACAATTACATCCATATTTTTTTTTTCAATTTTTACATTTGTGGAATGTCTGCATTCAGTTTCATCCCAAAAACATAACAATGGAAATAATGACAAAAGTGGACCTAAGTGTTTTTCACATAGCAGGAATGGTATACTGGTCCTTGAGATCGAATTGTATTTAATGTGACCCATGCACTAAAAGGAGTTTGTCACCCCTGATTCATGGCATGTTTCGTCTTATGTACAAATTTGGGTTACGTCACCACCATAAGAACGGAACTCCATCCTAAGGCATAGGCCACTTTTATTTGACAAAAAAATGTCTTACTTAAATAATTCACCCACCAACAGAGTTTGATAGAAAAATATTAGTGTACTGATCATGGCCGCCATCTTTGTGGAGTGTGTTGCAGCACGACTCAGTTGTTGATGTCCTGCTAAATTCTTGAATTCTTTTGCTGAACTTGACGCAGCTAACAGCTTAGTATTTAACAAGAAATGACAATATTGACAAATGACAAGACACATAAAGATGCCTTGAGTAGCAAAGTCATGTTCCACAAAGTTGTTCTTTTGCAAATATACAAACTTGAAAGGCATAAACAAACCAACAGCATGTTCCCTACCAGGCCCGCTTCCGCAAGTCTACAAGTAATGGTGTCCACAATAGGTTGTAAAGAACATTTTTGGGTTGACTTCCCCTCTCACAGCCTAATTCACTGATACAAACTAAGCACAACTATTTGCTATTATTTAAAGCCTACCACTCGAGTGAGGCAGTAAAAAATAAAAAAATAAATATGAGCGATCACATGAATTGAAGGCAGACCCAAGTGGCCTACATCCTGTGTTCACTTGTCAGGGTCAGGTGTACAGCAGAACTTGCTTGGCGGCAAAAACTGAGGGTACGAATGCAAGTTAACGAAGCCAAACTAGTCAGAAACAACATTTCTGAATCTTGGACTGCATATAGCTAGACTTAAATAATGTTGAATAGGGACAAACACTGTAAATCCGTTAAGTAGCCAATTTAATCCATAGGACAGGGGTCAAATGGGGCCAAATTAATGGACTTCATCTCAGGGGCTTGCAAGTTTATCTTGCCTTCTATTTAGCTACTAGAGCTCTGTTTTATTACACAAGGTTGCCAATCAGGGTCACATACAGTATTTGGCTTTCACACAGTGCATTGAATGAGAGGTCAGGTTTTTTTAGCTAATCTCACATTTTGTTAAAGTCTGACAGGAATTTTCCTGCTTCCTTGGGGTGGGGGGGGGGGGGGGGTTAGATAGGATATCACAGCTTTATTACCATGACCCACTTTTTATGTCATCTCTTCCTGATTGTACCGCAAGCTATGCGCAGTGTACTTCCTGCCATGTCACACGGTCATGAATATTACACAGAAGAATCAATGGTTTTTGTTTGTAACAATTAGAAATGCCATAACTTATGACAACACACAGCAGGTTAATTTATTATAAATTGGTGTGTACTTCGATGCAAAAGCTATGATGTGTTGACATTCAGCTCCAAAGACATACTTTAAATTATAGACCCAAACACTTGGATGTTAACTAGGTTTCTGTTGACCATTTTAAAGTTTGCACAAAGATGTGTCTGTTCGCATTAGACGGGACAGACAAAAAAGTTATACTTCAGTCTGACTGAACAGCACCAAAGCAGACATTATAGTTTGCGTTTAAAGGCCAGACGAATGCCACAAGCCAACAGTGGTGTCGTTAACCCGTGTAGTGGCGTGTAGTGCGGGAAATTTCCACCTCCACGGGTTTGCCTGCCTTGCTGATCTTGCGTAATGATTGTCCCCGGGTCCCAGAGCTTTCTCACGGGATGGATGGATCAGCTCAGCAGGCTGCTGTTCCGTGTCACCTCTACTTTAAACTCATTGAGCCGATGCGGCCTTTTGTGCGAGTGAGTGGGTGGGGAAAGGTGTACGGAAGAAGCCGCTCGTCGCTTGCTTACCTTGGGCAAGTCTCGAAGTTGGTTGGCGTCCAGTAGGAGCTCCTCCAAACTGCGTCCGTAGCGGTAAATCTCATCTGGCACAAAGAGCAGCGAGCAGTGGCGTCTATCGATCAACTCCACATGACGGTTGCACCGCCACAGGGGGATACAGTGAAACATCACGGGGGTGGTGAGGGTGAATGTCGAACCCGGGCGAGAAACAAACAAACCAGCTTGGGGGAATGCAACAGATTGCCGCGACGGGATAGTCCCGTGCTTCCAAAAGAAAAGAAAAAACACCGGCAAAGCGAAGCGAACAGGTGTTCCGCAGCGAAACTCCAGCCGTAAACAAGTCCAAGGTGGCGTTTGTTAAGTGGCGACCGACATGGGAATCACTGCGTCCGTCCGTCGTCACTTTGCTTAGTTTGAAGGCACCCAACTACACCGCTCGCCCACCGCCGCGAAACACCGCTGGGAACACCGCAGCTTTTACTGCATGGAATCCCGGCTACATGTCCGTGAGTATGGGGGGAAACAGAACCATCGCCGCGTCTTCGCGTAGTTCCCGGAGTTATAATTTCCTCTCGCGTACGGATTCTGACCCGGAACACACACTCCCTCATTCCAATCCTACGTCATCACTCCTGGCGGCTCCTCCCTCCTCCCTAGGCCGCCATGTTGGGACAGAGTGGGTCCGGCTGGCGGAGGGTGTAACCCCGCTATGCACAGCGCACGGGACACCCCTGAGACACCACCAATAAATAAATAAATACATAAATAAATAAATGTTTTTTACTGTATATATATATATATATATATGTGTGTGGTGTGTGCCAAGAAATCGATTCATAAAAGAATCGAGATTCTCATTTATTAATCGAATCGATATCCAAAAATCGATTTTATTTAAATTAGAAATGAAGAAGGGGAAAAGGCAGTTGTAGCCCACATGCTGTTTTTGTGGAAAAAGGCACTTACAGTACAAAATTAATAAATGTTTCCAAAAAAAAAAAAAAGATTTCATTGTCTATTTGCCATTTTGTCTTGCAAAGCAGACTGGAGCAGATCATGACAATGTTGTACATTGTACATTGTAAATTAAAGCAGAGATCATTTGTCAATCAAATAATTTTGAATCAAAAATCGTTTGTATCAAGAATCGAAAATTGATTCTAAATCGAATCGTAGACCCAAATATTGTAAACGAATCGAATCGTGAGACAGTCAAAGATTCCCAGCCCTAATACACACACACACACACACACATATATATATATATATATATATATATATATATATATATATATATATATATATATATATATATATATATATATATATATATATATATATACATATATATATATATATATATATATATATATATATATATATATATATATATATATATATATATATAGGCATGCATTGTCCACATATACAGTAGACATGAAATGCTAAGTTTATTATTTATTGTTTATGCTCTAGGTATTTTTAACTATATTTCAGCTTTAATATCAATGTCCAAATAATTTTTTAAAAATATGTTTTTCCAACTGTTTACATTTCATTATTTCATACATTTTCATTAGTATTATTATTACTTTTAGTAAGTTTTAGGTAGTAATAATATGCAATGTCATCAAACCTAACCAATAGTTTAGGTTTTAAATATTAATTTAGACCACTCACAACTTCACTATGCATGTCCATGCAATGACAAAATAGTTGCACTACCTGTGCTGGCGATCCGATGAGGCCAGATGGGGAAAGGTTTCCACAAACAAAACATGTTAATCATTTGTGTGGGTTAATTGTAGAATTATGTTTTATGTATGTGTATGTCTTTTTTGCGCATGTGCAGTAGCAAGTGTGGCAGAAGCTTGTGATAATCAGAAGTTTGGAAGACAACGTGTGAATGTATTGTGAGTTGGTCGATGGTGCATCATCCAAATACACAAGCGTGCTAACGCATTATGATTATAGCCATCGTCTCTTTTACAACGTGGTTGTTTGTATATTGATATGACTTTCATTATAGATTGTTTTGGCCGAGTGGCGATGGTTAAGGTAAGTCTGCTACCGGAAGTGCTACAATTTTGCGTTTCAAAATAAGAGCTAAAACGGGTGACTGACAGCAACACAGCAGTCACAATTACCTGTCTGTATATTTACATTATAAAAATAAAATATAAAATAAAAATAAATTTTAAAAAAGGCACAACCGAACCAAAACAAAATAAAATTAAAAGTCAAAAACAAAAGCAAAATCACCATTGAGGTGGATGCAAGGAAAATAAGCATCTAGGAAAAAGGAGACCGATTTAAAAGTGATGCTGTTGGACTGCAGCAAGTAAAAGTGTAAATATAGTTCAGCTTGCCACAGCAGTAGCCATATAACTAGAAAATTAGTAATTCACAATTGTAACATTCAAAATCTTTTTCTGTGTGTTTTGTTACTTTTGACAAACATGATTTATATACTGTGCACAAGTGACATGGCAGACGTACACAGTTTTGGCTGACTGTCAGTGATGCCTTAGTAAACAGGTTGTTTTCGGGGGGATTATTATAATGTGATCATATCACTTAGCATTACAGCATGGGTCAGGCTGGTGCTTGCATCGCGTCCAGTAGGCCAATGTAATTATCATTATGCATCATTGCCTCTATTGCTTCAAGCAGATTAAATGTGCGACATCATGACTAAAGTTGATATGACCCGCCTCATCAAGCCAACATTAATTTTCTCCCAACGGGTGATCTAAATAATAGGTGCCACGTCAGCATAATTACATTAAATAATGTCGACAGCGCCTCAGGATATGAAGCAAGAGCCACATTAGTGAGCTGACCATCTTGATTAACAGTGATTCTTACCAATACGGCGAATAATCTCAAATTAAAGTCACAGCTAATCACAGTAGAAAAAAAGAAGAAAAAAAAACAATCACCAGTTCACCACAGAGTGAATCTAGGGCTGTGGGAGCCCCGGGCAGTCGTCTGTTTCGTTTTTTTGGCAAGTCTGCCACACTAACATAACATGCCCTTTTTACTTTTTAATAAAGTACATTCACGTCAGTCTCAATCATGCCCACTGGGAATTATTCCAATAATTTAGCCCTAAAATAAAGAAAATAGTTGTAAAAACCTAAATCACCTCCATTATATTAAATTCTGGCAATTGAGGAGGAAATAAGAGCGGTTCCCCTGAAGCATGGTGCCATTAATTATCATCTCCGTGGGCTATCACAGGTGGTGCTGAAGGTTGTGACAGCTTTGAAACATGCCCGCATCTCAGTGCCAGTTGTTCCAACATAGCCCAAATGCATACAGACAAGCATGCATGAAAAGTGAGAATCAGGAAAAAAAAAAAAAAAAAGATTTGCAAGTCGTTTTTGCACGATTGTTTGTTGAAACCAGATGATTAAAATAACTTAAAAGTATGCATGAGAAACAGGTTTTAAATGTAAACATGCAATGTTTACAGTACAGTATTTTAAAGTATAAGTAATGTGCTGTGTATATTGGTCTGTATGAGAAACCATTTCCCAACACTTCCTCTAGAGGGAGCCACAACCCATTTGGTAATTCTAAAGTTTTTAACTCCCAAAAAGGACCAGCTTTGCATTTCATATCTGTTTATTATTCAATCGTGCAGAAAACATTTCCAGAGAAATAGAGTAATTCCTTGTATTAGCTGTCATACAGTAATCCAAAGTGAACAGTTTCAATGACCCTGGCACGACAACAAAGTGCAAGATCATTCACGTGGATTTATCGCCGTCCCAGCTGCTTCTTGAACGCCTTCAAGGACTTTGCCATCATTGGAGCCACCTCTATGTTGACAAACATGACCAAAAGATTATGCAAACTATAATAAACATGGTTAACTGTATAGCCTGGTGAATAATTAAAATGGCCTACAGTCTGACCACGAAATAAAATGAATCTACTCTTTTTTTGAGAAGCTGCAACAAACTTTCATCAAAAACAAGTGAGCTTACTTGTTTTCTTGCGAGGGTCTTGTGTGTTGTTTGACCCTGAGGTAGTGCTGATATTCTTTGCTGGTTCATTGCTCACCCTTGATCTACTCTCCTGGGACTTGATGCTGTATATAGAACAAGTACAAGTTTGCAGAACTCCACATTCAAGAAGTGTCTTACTATGAACATCAACTAAACACGACCAACAGCTCACATTACAGTGTATCTAATAGCATAATTGTCCATTCATTCATAATCTGTATCATTCATATTACAAATATTTCAGAAAACACGAAAAAAAAAATAAGCACAGATACTTTTTATTGCTTTGGCAACAGTGGATTAATGATGACTAACCGATTATGCTACAAGCCATTCGATATGACAAGGGTTGTCTAACAACAGCAAAACCAGTCTATCAAGCACACTTGGTATGTTTAGATAATTATCGAAGGGGATTAAAGAGCTGCTTAGTGTGGCAAGTATACACCTATTCTACATTCAGTGGAAATAAAGTCTACATATCCTGTTTGAAAGTGGTTTAAAATCAGAGCTTTCCTAGTTAAGTGGTGACTTGAGTCTTTGAGCTGAAAATGGGACTGTTCAAAATTAACCAGTCACATTCAGCTGCAAATAAAGTTGAGATGTTCTTGTAGGGTTTTTCTGACATTTTGTAGTCACAAAGCCATGGTTGGTTGAGCGTTTCCAAGGCATTGAATATATGACGGAACACAGTGAAGACAGGCACAACAGTGACATTACCAAGAATTGGATATCCCTGGAGAATTTATGAATATATTAGAAGAAAACTGGTTAGAGAGGCTACCAGGATGCAGACACCAAAATTGAAGGGGTTGCAGGAATTTCAAGCAAGTGCTGGCTGTTCAGTACTTGTGACAACAATTTTCCCCTCTTCTTTATAACTGCATGTCTGGGCTGCGGAGTAGCATAGCAATAAGAGGCATTATCTTACATAGATAATCACTTTAACGCTCCCAAATGCATGTGGGAATATTTGTTGAGGTTCAGTGAAACCAGGGTTGAATCTTTTACATCTACAGTGTACCTAGAGTGAAGCATGGCTGTCATAGCATCATGCTCTGTGGCTGCTTTAGTTCAGCTAAACCTGGCATTAGACAAGATGGAGGGATTTATGAACAGGTCCAAATATCACTGAGTGGTAGCACAAAACCTTCAGGCTTCTGATAAAAAGCAAAACAAAAAAAAGGTCAGGAAAAGCCTATTAGAGCATCTGAACTTTATTTGAGGTTAATCTGAGGCACTTAAAATGGTGGCAGGTGCCGACTGGTGACATTTTAATATGATTATTATGTTCTGAACACAGCCACATTCCCTAGTAATCACATTCTTTTTTTTGTACTTGCACTCTCAAATTCAATTGAGTTGTATTCTTTTTAGGTCACATTATTCGTTGAACATTCTTTGAAATTATTTAACTTGATCTGCATTTGAACAGGGTGTGTAGACTTTTTTTATTTTATCCACAGTATGTTGAACCGCAGCAGTGTAATTCATGAAAAAAAAATGCCACAAAACCTATTTGTCTAAGTGTTTTCTCAATGTTTTGACTTTTAAATTAGGTGCCTTAAAAGGAAAGTCAACCCAAAAACATTTTTTGACAATAATATGTTCTATACAGCACCACTAGTCTAAATATGGCATTATGGTTGTTATTGCATTACTGGAATATGAATTAAGCAGCAAAATCCAGCCATCTTTATTCATCCTATGGAGCAGCCATTTTGCCACTTGTGGTCAACTGAAAATGACATCACGGTTGCTCAGGTCTCAGTTAACAACCAATCACAGTGACGCTTCAGAAAACAGGGGAGCTGTGATTGGTCGTTGCCTGAGCAACTGTGATGCCATCTTCAGTTGACAGCAAGTGGCAAAATGGCCACCCCCTAAGATGGATAAAAACTCATATTCCACATATGAAATATTAATAAGAATGTCATGTTTAGACTTGTGAGGTCACATATAACGTATTGTCAATAAGTGTTTAAGGTTGACTTCCCCTTTAACCTACGGCATTACTGTTGGTGTCCCAAATATATTGGGAGAGTCAACACATACCTAATCCTGGGCTGCTGAGGCTGCTTAACCGCAGTGCCATGGATTTCTTGTTGGATACGCACATCTCTCGGTGGCTTAGCAACTGTGTGAATAAATGCCATCTTCACTTGCCGGCCTAAACAGAGACGGGAGAGTGTAGTGATGTCTATTTACTCTTCAACCTTAAGTGGTTATTTTGGAACTCTTGTGCACACCTTTGGGTTTCTTTGAATGATCCGAAATGATTTTTTTGGCCAGCGTCTGGAATTTTCTTTCCCTCTCCTCGGACAGTCTGATGTACATTTCCTTCCATGATTCGTACTCATGAAGTTTCGCATCCTTGAAGTCCCTCTGGCAGTGTTTCCCCCAAAGGTGGTCTGTAACGCCGATGTACATCTGTAAACATAAATGATCGAGATAAAACAGTATATTGACAACAGAAAATTACAAAACAAATGATAATATATACTATATAGCACAAAGTCAATAATTTATATAAACTCAGGAAGCCTGTTTATCAACTGCATTGAACTGGTCGCATAAAATGCAAAATTATGAGGTCATTGCTTCTTCTTATACGACAGCAATAAAAGACATGAGATTTATGTGGACTACGCACTCAGGTCAGTGGATGAACCTTTTTTTATATATTATTTTTAAGCATCATTTTAAATTCATGATATAACCTATAAGGAGAGGCTTTAGCAGGTGTGTTTAATGTTAAGCGCTGTTCTAATTCTATACCTACCGGATTGCATTCCTCAATACGCAGCAACTGCTCCGACGTACACCTCTCCAACACCGGCTCAAGGATTTCAAATGGGACTCCGCCAGTTTCATAAAGCACTGACAAAAAGAGAATAAGACCAACAGAACGTCAAAACATCTGAAAAATGGGGGGAAAAGAAAAAAATGCTGGGCCTCATTCACAGTTAATATTGTTTTGCAGCGTGCGGATACACTGCTGGTACAAGGTCATCATAGCAGGGAGGAAGACAGTCTTGGCCCCCGAGTAGACCTGCATTTTTGTATTTAGTCGCTGGCCTGTGAAGATTGCAGAGTCCTCAGATAGGTCCGCGAAATCAGGCTCTTTCTCAACTTAAACAAAAAAAAAAAAAGTTTGTTAGTGTATATTAATAAGTGAGATAATGCCTCTGTTCTGTTTATTAGACATACTGTACCTTTCCCCTCCAGGTAGTCAAAACTGGATGCTTTGTCACATTCCGGTAGAAGGGCAGGTAATGGAATGTGAAGCAGGTCCTTTGGAGATTCCATAAGCGTCTAAAATCCAAGTTAATCAAAGTTAACCAAAGTTTAGCCATTCATTAGGAAGCAAAATGTTCACTTTCACTCAAGAACCTTTTTTGGAGAAACGGGCATCCTCAGGGAATCGGCAGGTTTGACAAGAGGCCGCTCCTTCATCACCGTCTTGGGCTTTTTGGAAGGTTTCTTTACACTGGATCGATCATTCTTCTTCAAGGCTTGTTGGTCATAATTCAGGTACGATTCAAAAGACATGGATGGCTCCTCCATTTCACTCTCACTATTGTCTAGTTGGATTTTGGCCTTTTTCTTTAAGGGTTCCTCATCGTGTTCAGAGTCAACTTTCTTTTCTTTCTCTCGTTTCTTCCTTTTCTTATTTCGACTGCCGGAGCTACTTGATAAACCCGATGATCCGTCCTGTCTAGCATCATTCAAGTTAGGGGACTTTTCTGACTGCTTGTCACGGGATGAGAAGGTTTTGTTACAGTCCTGTGGGGGTTCCTTCGATTGCTTTGACTTCTTTTTTGATTTGTCTTTCTTTCTTTCCAAAGAAGAGCCTCCACAGTCTGAGCCACTGCTGTCTTGTACCTGACAGTCAGGCTTGTATTTACAGTGTCCATTTTTTTTGTGTTTGGAAACAGAACGATCACATTTGTCCTCAAGAATAGCATTTTTTAAATTAATGATTCCATTTCCCAATTTCCTAGGGTCATCTTTGTCTCTCGGTTCACACTTTTCCTTTTTCCTTTTGGAATCTTCATGTTTTTTCTCAGTGTGACATTTTTTAGTCAAATGTTCCAAACTCTTGCCATTTGCTGTGAAGGAATTATTGTTGAAATCGTCCACTGTATGGCCTTCATGTTTTGGGCTATTTTGGTCACTGATGATTTGTTCTTTGGCGAACAAACTGTCCAATATGTTTCCATCTTCTGTATGACTGTATTTAGAAGAGAAACATGTCAAAACTCAACAAACCATGTCAATTATATTGTATTCAGTCAGGGAGAAAAAAAAAAAAAAAGATGCCTACCTCTTTGACTTCTTTGGGATTAATTTCTTCCAACCTTTGACCAGTGACTTTGCTAATTCTCCAGCTTCATCGTGCTTGCGAAAGGAATTCACAGTTCTGCCAATTCCAGTTTCCTAATTCATAGAGAGCACTCACAAGTGAATAGAAGATGAAAACATACATACAAATATGGTCACATTCGCCACTTACAGCAAGAACATCTACACTGATGTCTAGATTGTTGAGCTTCTGTAAGATTTTGACAACCTGAAAGGCAATTTATAAAGAAGCAAATTGTAATTTAAACAAACAGTAAATGAGAAACATTTCATGTTACTCAACACACATTTTCATGCATTTTTCCCCAACACAAAAGGGAACAAAACATGACACACCAAATATGGCATCTTGGGTTTGGATTGCCACTGTATGCATTAGAACCGTTCATGCCCTCTTACTCATTTTAGGCCCAGCTATAAATGGACAAGCCCTCTGCCCTTTGCTATACATTCTATCCATTTATACGTAGTATGTGACTCTAAACTAAGCATTTATAATCTCATTTAGGCATATTTAAGTAGTATAATACTGTTTTAGTCATCGTTAGAGGCCTAAATGTACAGGTTATCACAGCTGACTGAAATGATAGACAGCAGTCATAAACTGAACAACTGGAGGCATAGCAATTTTTAGCAGCAAACCACCTCCCATTTACGTTGCCTGACAACAGCATTAGTGAGGCAACCACATACATGGCAGTGACTCAACTCCTTGCCATTCTTTACTGAACTATAAGGAAATTGTTCTGACATCTAGTATGATCAAACAATAAATGTAAAATGTTTTTCCCATGACATTTAAGTACAATAAACACAGTAAACAACAAAATCCACTTCCATTCAGATGGGTAACTGGGAGACAATGTGTGGTTAAACTACTTACTGATGCATTTAAGGTTGACTGAGTCTTTATTTATTGGAGTCATTTACTTTTATGACCTTGTTCATGAGTGAGTGGTTTCTCACAAATTTAAATACCTAGATTTTCTTTTATTCTAGGTTAATATACTCACTTGTAAATACCTAAAGTACTAACTTCCGAATAATAAGGACCACAGTAACAAAATTGTGCACATGATAAACATTTGCCAAATGTGTATCGACATTGATTTGAAAAGGAGCATACACACAATGTACCGTTTCTTTTTAGCTGCATAAACCGTAAAAGTAACATTTGAGAAGTTTTCTCCAGACTTTCTCTAGACTTTTATTTTGGAAACAGTGCCCATATTTCAAATTAGGAGCTTTAATGAGCTTTTCTCAAATTTGAAATCAATGTGCAATTGTTCCCTCTGTTTTCATGTCAAGTTTATCAAGTTAAGTTTATTTAGATATCCTTTAAGCTCAAAAGAGTCTCAAGTGACTAGTTCAAGACTCGTGCAAATTAAGGCTACTACGCCAGAAGCAGGTTGTATGCCACCCTATTAACTGTTTATCATAATGAACATGAATTAACTCCAGTACAAGGTCGCGCTAAAGGAAGGCCTGGTACGCACAAGGATTTTTCCAATCTTAATTGATGCTGTGATGACTTAGCGTCATTGAACTCATCACGATTGATACAGCGCTGAATAAAAGAATGATGCATTTGATGTAGCCAACGCGTGTATAGGAAGAATAAAGTGTTCGCTACCGTGGCAGACTGCGCCGTGTCTGATAGTTGAAGTTTGAAGCGTAAAACTCTCTTCACCACGTCCGAGCTTCCTGCCATTACTGTGCGGCATGTGTGAGCGTCCACAGCGCACACACCTGACGCACGGGCGACACTAATTATCAGCAATGGAAGTGGTGAGGGCCACTTCAGGGCCCGGTGGTAAAGTAGAATCAGTCGTGGCGTCACGTATGAGGAAGGTGTTATTTTGACGTCATTAGTTTATGTTGATGTATGTGGCATTTGGAATGTCAATGTGCTACGATTGCCCCCAGTATTCAATAATAGACAGAATACACTCCTCACGCTAGTGTCTTTTCAACATTACGTCACATTACCTCAGGGTGGCAGAAGTTTAAATGCCGTTTTGTGATCTTCTCTGTTCAATTACAAAACGACATGCACTTGGTTTATCCTCTCCAACTGGTTCTGTTGGATTAATTTAATTTCTTTTAAGGAAATTAAAATAAATAAATAAATAAATAAATAAATAAATAAATAAATAAATAAATAAATAAATAAATAAATAGGGCGGCACGTGAGCGAGTGGTTAGAACGTCCGCCTCCCAGTTCTGAGGACTCCGGTTCGAGTCCAGGCTCCGGCCTTCCTGGGTGGAGTTTGCATGTTCTCCCCGTACCTGCGTGGGTCTTCTCCGGGTACTCCGGTCTCCTCCCACATTCCAAAGACATGCATGGCAGGTTAATTGGGTGCTCCGAATTGTCCCAAGGTGTGCTTGTGAGTGTGGATGGTTGTTCGTCTCTGTGTGCCCTGCGATTGGCTGGCAACCAGTCCAGGGTGTCCCCCTCCTACTGCCCAGAGCCAGCTGAGATAGGCGCCAGCACCCCCCGCGACCCTTGTGAGGAGTAAGCGGTCAAGAAAATGGATGGATGGAAATAAATAAATAAAATGTTTGTTTTGTTTTCAGTTCAGGGTCAGTAATAGTCACTTAGTCATCCTGGATTTCTCCTGGTGCCTGTTGTTAACAAATTATTATAAATGTCTATTTGTCTTTTGTGTGAAACTATAACTATAACCTTATGTTGACCTTGTCTAAATATAGTGAATCCATCACCCTAACCAATGTCCAGCTGATCATTTTATTTTTGCACAACTTCTCTAACAAGGAGCTAAATGGCAAAATTCAGTTGAGCCTTGAATCAACCAATACAGTCCAGATCTGTTTTTCTGTGACTCCTCGAGTCACACTCTATCTCTGTTATCACCTGCTGAAGATGACACAATGGTTGTGTTCTAAATCAGTGGTTCTCAACCCTTTCGCAGTGATGTACCACCTGTTGAATTTTTTTTTTTTTTTAGCCAATTACCCCCGAACCAACGCAAAGCATTTTAGGTTGAAAAACAGAAAACACTTAAAATAGTGTTATGCCATTCTTGTCTGATTCAGTAAACTTTGCAACTTCATTTGAATAGTGTTCTCTATTGAATTATTGGGGGATATAACTAAAAAAGAATGAAAGAATTACACTAATTGTAAAGATTTGTGCATATTGCCTGTCATCACTTGGGGTCATAATAAAGATATGTTCTCAAAAATAAGTGAAAATCACTTACCTAATTTTAAATAAAGTTTTGAAATGGTTGACAGGTGATGTTATATGTGGCATATGACAGGTTGGGTCGAACCTTTCTGCTATAGGGAGACTTTAGGCCACTGAAGTTGGGGGGGTTGCAGGGGGACCCCCATTTGAGAACCACTGTTCTAAATCACTCTCTAGCCACTCCATAGTGCACTGCTTATATAGTGAGTTCACCATTTTGTGGCACTGTTCGAATGTGTAATGAGTATTGGTCATCCCCTATGTAGCTCTGTCCATGATGACACGTCGACGATACTCTGGAGGTCGGAGCCAGAATGTTAACATCAACTAATTGGAAACTACAGTATTATCTGAACGTGAGACCTATCGATCGGTTGGTGGTTTGGGGTGGGTACCCCCTGCCACATGCAATTCACAATGTGTGATTGGCACCCACTCCCCTAGAGGAGGAGCTAGTGAAGATTTCTCTTTCAGCGTGAGTGACTGCTGGTCTCTCTCTCCTGCTCCAGTAAGTGGAGGCACAAGTGCCTTTTCCCCCCAGCCTCAACTTCATTCTTCAGGTATTTGGGATTTATTTGCAAAGTAGTGCTAATTGTAAAGTCCATGCTGCCATGTTTGATGTATATTATAACTTCAATAGTGGAAAATATATTGTTTCCCTTTTATTGGGCTTTGATGTTTGGATGACATGCTTGAAGTTGTTCAACTATTGCAAAGAGATTCGCATTGCGTTTTAAAGTTCTGTAAATTGTGCTGACTAAAAAGTCATTTAATACAAGTTTCAACTAATATATTTGAATTCAAAATTGAACCAAAATAGGCTGAGCGCACACGAGGCCTGCTGCTGGTGCCTCAAAGTCTATAAAAGGAACGTCAGTAGTGAGACGTTGCAGTGTGTGCTATTCCTGGACAAACTGCTGATAAAATGTGACAGATGCAAAGAGGGCTGTGTTGACGTACTCACTAGCTCCCGCATCGCCTGGTGCAACACATGCTTCAAAGGTGTCAGTCTCTGTTCGTGCCTAAAGCTACTTTTTCAAGGAACAAATTTAATAGTTTAATGTGGTCAGTTGGATGAATGGGGCAGAGCGATGTTGTCAGTGATAATTTGCTCTTGGCCAATCAAATTTAAAGGGGAATTCAACCAACATTTTTTTTCTTGACCATAATATGTTCGATGCAGCCCCACTGGACTAAATATCTGGTCAATATTGCGTCCGTCGAATATGAGTTAAGCATCTAAATCGATATCAGAAAGCAGCTATTTTGCAACTTGCTGTCGAGTGAAAACATCACGGTTGTTCAGGTCTCAGGTAACAACCAATCAAAGTTCAGCTTCAGAAAACAGATGTGCTGTTATTGGTCGTTGCCTAAGCCCTGAGCAACTGTGATGTCATCTTCAGTCGACAGCAAGTGGCAAAATGGCCACCTCCTGAGATAGATAAAATGGCTGGATTTTGCTTCATAACTCTTATTCCACAAATGTAATATTAATCAAAATGTTTTTAGACTAGTAAGGTCACCTATAAAATATTATTGTCAAGGAATGTTTAAGGTGGCGGCACGGTGTATGAGTGGTTAGCACGTCCGCCTCCCAGTACTGAGGACGCAAAATCAAGTCCAAGCTTCGGCCGTCCTGGGTGGAATTTGCATGTTTTCCCGTGCCTGGGTGGGTCTTCTCAGGGTACTCCGGTCTCCTCCCACATTCCAAAGACATGCTTGGCAGATTAATTGGGCGCTCCGTATTGTCCCTAGGTGTGCGTGTGAGTGGTTGTTCGTCTCTGTGTGCCCTAAATTGGATGGCAACCAGTTTGGGGTGTACCTCGCCTACTGCCCGAAGCCAGCTGAGATAGGCTCCAGCACCCTTGGGAAGAATAAGCGGTCAAGAAAATGGATGGATGAATGTTTAAGGTTGACTTCCTATTTAAAGCATGTAAACATTTTTTGTCCACATATGACAAATTGTATTTATATTTTCAAAAGGTCTGGGTTGCGCTCTGCTGCTTCAGTCATGGCCCCAAAAAAGAACAAAACGACCAAGAAGAATAAGGGAGACATCAATGAGATGACAATCATGGTTGAGGACAGCCCTGTCAACAAGATCAATGGGCTGAACGCACTTTTGGATGGCGGCAATGGCTTCAGCTGCATTTCAACCGAGGTTACAGATTCTGTATATGCCCCCAACCTCCTTGAGGGTCTGAGCACCATGAGGCACGACAATTTCCTCTGTGATTTGACAGTTTCCACCAAGTCCAAATCCTTTGACGTCCACAAGGTCGTCATGGCCTCTTGCAGCGAGTACATCCGCAACATCTTGAAAAAGGATTCAACGCTGCAGAAGATTGACTTGAACGACCTCTCGCCTGTGGGTCTTGCCACAAGCATCACATATGCGTACTCTGGAAAGCTCACGTTGTCGCTCTACGGCATCGGCAGCACCATTGCCGCGGCCATGCTCCTGCAGATTGGCACTCTAGTGAAGATGTGCAGTGATTTCCTCATGCAGGAGCTCAGCGTTGAGAACTGCATGTACGTGGCCAACATCGCAGACGCCTACAACCTGAAAGAAACCAAGGCGGCGGCGCAGAAGTATATGCGAGAGAACTTCATTGAGTTCTCAGAGATGGAGCAGTTCCTGAAGCTCACCTACGAGCAGATCAGCGACTTCCTCTCGGATGATTCCCTGCAGCTCCCTTCCGAGGTTACTGCCTTCCAGATCGCCATGAAATGGTTGGACTTTGATGAAAAGAGGTTGAAGTACGCCGCTGATCTCCTGACTCACATCCGCTTCGGCACCATCTCAGCTCAAGACTTGGTGAACCACATCCAGAGTGTGCCAAGAATGATGCAAGACCACGAGTGTCACCGTCTCCTTGTGGACGCCATGAACTACCACCTGCTGCCGTACCAACAGAATATCCTTCAGTCACGGAGAACAAAAGTACGCGGTGGTCTCAAGGTGATCGTCACGGTCGGAGGACGCCCTGCCTTGACGGAGAAATCTCTCAGCAAGGATGTCCTCTACAGGGACGTCGACAATGTGTGGAATCGGCTGGCAGAAATGCCGGCAAAAAGCTTTAATCAGTGTGTGGCGATGATGGATGGCTTCCTGTATGTGGCAGGAGGCGAGGACCAGAATGATGCAAGAAACCAGGCCAAGCATGCCGTCAGCAACTTCTGCAGGTAAAAAAATAATAATTCTTAAGTTGCCAGTTGTCATGGTGGTTTGTGTAGTGCTTTTTTATTTTCAAAGCACTACACAAACAAATATTCCATTACAAAACCGCTAACACAATACGACCATATCGGTCATTTTACCATGCACCAAAATATGACCAAGTGTTACGTGTTGTAGTTTAGTGACCTCTGTCGGCCTTGTAAATAGCGGAAGCGGAGTTACTGGGACTCGAACCCGGGTCGTTCGGTCGTCCGCGCTGCTGGCCAATGAAATCTTGCCACAGTCACCTCACTCCACCTCATTACTGTGTGTTTTTATTGTACTTTTAAATAATTCAAAATAGCGGTTTACCAAAAATCAACTGATTATTAAGCAGTTTAGTTTATAAGCATAGTTCTAATATTACATCCGTTTTAATAATTAACTCATTTTCTTCCATAAATGTATAAAAATGTTCTGTTTTAAATATTGCCATAGTCCCAAAAACGTATTCATACGTTGTTGTTTTTTTTGTTTTGTTTTTTAGTTTTTTAGTTTTTTAATGTTTTTTATGCTGGAGCATACATAAGGCTTTGTTGCAGCCTCTGACCTGAAGAGGTCGCTTAAAGCAATGGTAGTTATTATAAAAACGGCCAGCAGATGGCAGCAGAGTATAAGAGATCAACAATTAAGCTCTTTTCCCCAGTGTTTTCAACAGGTGACTAATGAGGAAACTTAGCTATATTCAAATGCTAATTGCTTCAAAACGGAAACAGATAACAAATGTACTTTTTTTTCCTGATGAAAGAAGAGACTATAATCTTTCTTTTGGTAGGTTCCATGTTTCTATAGCAATAGAACACAATATTCTGTGGGCTTTGCAAAATCAGTGAAAATCCATAAAACAGCTGAGAGCGAACGGTGTTGCTTCCGTGAAAATGGCTGTGAGTGAATGAGTTAATAATCCATATAGTTAATAAATATCCATCCAGAATTATTACTACTTTATGAAAGTTTGTGTGAAAGCAAACAGTGTGTAAATCTGTCAAGTTCGAAGCGAGATAACAGAGTTCACGTTTGTTCAGATGACTCACCTTCACTCACAGTAAATACAACAGACCTGACTGCCTGCCTGTGACAAGATGGCCGCCCCGTGTGGAAGTTGGATTTTGCATCGTAAGACATCTCGTCTTCATAGATATCTACGAGAAGGTGAACGTCTACCTTACTAAGCTAACAGGCCAGTAATTATTTTAGTGTTCTTTAGTGTTGGTATGTATGTCAATTCGTCGTCAGCGTGACTAATGGTTGGGGTTACTAACAGGCTGTTGTAGTATGGTTGATGAAACACAGTCAACACAAAAATAATTAGTGGCCTGTTAGCTCAAGTTGGATAGACACTCATCTTCCAAACAGACTGCCCGGGTTCGAGGGCCAATAGCAGTTATGGTTCACGTTTCGATTTTTTTTGCTCTTTACATGGCGATAGGGGTCACTAAACTACAATACGTAACACTTGGTTGTAATTTGGCACATTTCAAAATGATCTATGTGGTCGTATGGACTGTCTCAAATATTAACCACCTTCACATTCTTCAGGTATGACCCCCGCTTCAACACCTGGATTCACCTGAACAACATGATCCAAAGGCGCACCCACTTCAGTCTCAGCACCTTCAATGGTCTTTTGTTTGCTGTCGGCGGGCGTAACGCTGACGGTGTCCAGGCATCTGTGGAGTGCTACGTGCCATCTTCCAACCAGTGGCAGATGAAAGCGCCCATGGAGGTGCCCCGCTGCTGTCACGCCAGCTCGGTCATAAACGGAAAGATCCTTGTTTCGGGAGGTTACATCAACAATGCCTACTCCAGGGCCGTGTGCTCTTACGACCCGTCCACCGACTGCTGGCAGGATAAGAATAGTCTGAGCTCGCCTCGTGGTTGGCACTGCACTGCCACAGTGGCAGATCGCGCCTACGTCATCGGCGGCAGTCAGCTGGGAGGTCGTGGGGAGAGGGTGGATGTCCTGCCTGTAGAGTGCTACAACCCTCACACCGGGCAGTGGAGCTACTGTGCTCCTCTTCACATGGGCGTGAGCACGGCCGGCATTGCCGTTTTGAACAGCAAGATATATCTCCTCGGGGGTTGGAACGAGGGTGAGAAGAAGTACAAGAAGTGCATTCAGGTGTATAATGCTGACCTCAATGAATGGACCGAGGACGACGAGTTACCTGAAGCTACAGTTGGCATTTCATGCTGTGTCGTTACTATCCCCACTCGAAAAACAACGCGAGAGTCTCGAGCCAGCTCCGTTTCATCTGCACCAGTCAGTATATAATGATGATGTAATTTACATGCTTCCTGGCCTCAGGTTGATTGTTACGTAAGCCTTGGATCTAATAAATCTATGTGGTGGTGATCACTAGAAAGATTTATAATAGGGCCTTTAAAATTAATAAAGGAACAAATGAAGTGCAAAATTAGACATTTACAGTTACAGTTTGGCAGCTGGATGTTTATATTTGGCATCATTAGGGATTAATCATGTTTATGATACAGACAATCTGGGCATAGCTATATCCATCACAATTCGCTTTTTATTAGGCAGACCTTTTTCTATGGGGCCAATTTAGATGTTAGCATTTAACTTGCCCTCATTCTGTTGCCTTTAAAACTTAAATTGAACTTGCATTATAAAGACATTTGTTTGCCTTTATTTGCCCAATATTGTACACGTCAATATTTATTTCAAAGGATAGTTTATGGAGACTATGGAGCTACTGTGATTCCGGGATACTTGAACAGCAAGTAGTTGGAGTTAATTCAGGAATAACACCCACCAGGAGTAGGTGTTTAAAATGAGTGTTTTGAACAAACTCCACTGCGATCTCAGCATTCAGCGGTCATATAGTGTCATAAACACTCAGTTAGTGAGGGGGGAAACAGGTTCTGCTGAAGAATGTTGCAAGGATGGGGATTGAAAACAATTTTGTAAAACAATATTGTAACTGGAGACATATATTTCTGCCTGAGCTAGCTTGGGAATTTAAAGTATTTTCCTGGTTGCTCATGATTTTTTTTGTTTTTTTTTTTAATTAAAAAAGTGACATATTCACAGGACTGTTGTCGTCATTTATTAAACTTGCATCGTATTTTTTATTTTAAAATTGTTCTTATTACTAGGGTTATCTATATAAATAGTTCCATCTATGCAATACTTCTGCAATGTTTTC
This sequence comes from Festucalex cinctus, assembly GCF_051991245.1. Lineage (NCBI taxonomy): Eukaryota > Metazoa > Chordata > Actinopteri > Syngnathiformes > Syngnathidae > Festucalex > Festucalex cinctus. The sequence continues at coordinate 18,367,644 of NC_135424.1, forward strand.
CACCAATGGATCACATTCCACCAATTGATTATAATTAGCTGATACTGTATAGTATTTTCACCACCAGGTGTTGTAATTTTTAAAAAATAAACCAATCAGAGACCAAGAAAACTATATATATATATATATATATATATATATATATATAGTTATAAAGTTAAAGCGTTAATAGATTAATTAATCACAGAAAATTGTCGCATTAATCACGTATTAACGCAGATTAATCGCACTATTTTTTTTTACCGCACTTGAGCCTTGAACGTAACCGCGGATGGTTACATTGAAGGCTACGCAGGTCAGTGATGAGGTCAATACACGACATTTCCTACGCCTGTTGTTCCAGGATGAGCGTGGTGATTCCAGTTGGTGTGCTCGGTGGTCAATTTCGCTTTAAAAAACACCCCGACATTTAGATAAAACAAAAGAAATTTGTGTTTAATTAATAATTGCTGAATTGCACCCAAGATGCTGTTACATTTTGAGCAATACACGCGTAAATGCAATTGCGTACATGCATTTAATCAATGTTTGCAAATGACAGATAATAAAATGTGTTAATGTCAAAATATTACGGTATTTTGTATTTATTTTATATTACGCGAATATGCAAGTATTTAGCTGATTAATCGTGATTAATCAAAATTAAAAAGTGTGATTAATCAGATTAAAAAATTGTATCGTTTGACGGCACTAATATATATATATATATATATATATATATATATATATATATATATATATATATATATATATATATATATGTGTATATTAATTATTAATATTATATTAAATTTAATAGCATTTACCCCATTGAGGGTTAGCCTACTGGGAGCTGCAAACTATCCCAGATAACTTCCAGCCAAAGGCAGACTGGTTGTCAGTCAGTCTCTGGGCATATAGAGGCAAGTCAAACGCACCCCGACACCACTCCTATTATAATTTATGTTGTGTTTGTTTTTTTTGTTGTTGTTTTTTTTTAAACAAACCGCATAAACAAATACAAATATTGTAAGGGTACACTATGACACTATTCTGGCTCAGCGGGTCAGTTTTATTTGCATATATATTAAAATAATGTGGCATGCTTATTTGAATTTCCATCTTTAATCTTCCATCAAGGCTCTCAGGAAAGAACTGGAAAACGGCTTGAAAAACTAAAGCATTTCTCTTAAAGAGTATGAAAACTCTGCTTCAGGGCTTGAAACTTGAACCAAAAATCTTATCATAATTTTTTCCCATTCAGTTAATACACATCATTGGATTCTTAGACCTCTGCCATAGTGGCAAAACATTTTGGCATTTTAACTTAAATTGTTTATACAATGTGAATGGGACGATGCATCTTGGGGGCACTGACTTTTTATATAAGAAAGGAAATTCGTTTTGACAAAAGAGTAAGCTGTTTTGGGAGAGATATGAGCTCTTGCAGGTGATCCATGATGATACTCGACTGACTCCTTATATGGGAAAGAAATCTAGCTTAGCATGTGTGAATTGTTTTGGAAGAGATATGAGTTTTTGCTACTGAGATGTATTGTTGCACAGAATTGTCAGACTGCCCAAATGATCTTTATCATCCACATGGTCATGCTTAGAGCAGAAATATGTTCTGATAAAGAAGACACAGTAAGTAACCCAGAATGACCCTTGAAAATACTATCATAGCTTCTGAAACAGAGGACAATGTCCACTCAGCCACAACTTTTGTTTGAGTCTTACACATCTCTTTATGGCCATGTGTGGTCTTATTTTATTTATTTAGTCGCTTGAAACATTTGTTTACAGAAGAAACTAACTGAAAACCTGTCGGATTACGAGCAACATGATGTTTGAACTGTTCACTCGCAGAAACATGTCTTGTGATTCTCTTGTGGCCCCAGCCTGACTCATGTCCTTTTTGTTTCCTCCAGTTTCACATAAAAAATGCAAACTTCCTTTAAACTAAGATAGTCACGCTCCGTTAGCTGACCCCTTTTTCCATGCAGAGGTTTGCATTGCAATGCACCTTTGTAAGCTGATTGTGCGGGCTAATTGTCTGGGTTGAGTATTTTCTGTGGTGGTTTGTATTTGTATACTATATGTTCGGAAGTTTGATTCATTCGAAGTCTGGTGTTTGCGTGTGGATATTTGAGTCATCTGTCTTATCTAAATACTTTTTACCTGATCTTGCTTATGTTGTAAGCCACACCCCTTCCTCTTGAGTAAGAATTACTAATCATTTTCTCATGCACTCTTTCAGTTTGGATAAGTTTTAGCTGTGCGCATTTAAATAGGATTGCTATACTTAACAAAAAATAGTTATCCATCCATGTTCTATACTGCTTCTTCAGCCTATCCCAGCTTTCGGTGAGACGCTGGGTACAAACTGGACTGGTTGCCACCTAACCGCAGGACAATTTATTTTGTTATTAGCCACAGTGGAATTTGGGTCATATGTTTTCTCAGCACTATTCAACACTCCCCTGATCATCATTTGCTGTGTCATGCTTAGTTTACTTTGTCTTGCAGCCTTACGTCAACTTACACCAGGCGTGGAAGGGCAAGGTTCTTATAAAAAGAGAGAGAGAGAGAGAGAGAGAGAGAGAGAGAGAGAGAGAGAGAGAGAGAGAGAGAGAGAGAGAGAGAGAGAGAGAGAGAGAGAGAGAGAGAGAGAGAGAGAGAGAGAGAGAGAGAACGGACTGGAACGTTCTGGAACGTTTTCACTTCAGTTTAAAACTCTTTGATTGCCAGGCGTTATAAAAACAAAACAAAAAAATCCACAGTGCCAGCCGCTTTTGAGCATTTTAACTCATCTTTGAAAAAGAATATTGTTTGCCTTTATTACATATACAATGTGGCTACTCAATGAAAGATCGCATTCCATTCATTGGAATTTTACTAATCATATCATGAAACGTCTTTGGCAGTCAAAGAGTTAATATTTTCTTTTTTCTTTTTCTTTTTTATAAACAATATTTATTGACAAAAAACAAGGTATGACCAGTCACCATCGTATCATCATTTTGTTTTCGTAAATTTTACCCCAATAAAACTAAAAAATGACTGAATGAAATGAAAATGACTTTTGAAAAACAACCACCCCAGAACAACACACAGGGGCCCCTCTAAATAAGATAATTCAAAACAAAAAAACAAAACAAAACATGAGAATATAAACATGACAGCACTGCTAATTTTAGTACAAGACAATTGTTGCATACATCAAGACCAACCATCAAAGAGCATAAACGTTTCAGTTTGCCAGATCTTAACAGTAGAGGGGGGGCGGCCAGACCCACACAAGAATCGGACTCCACAGGACGGAGGTGTTATTTTCTCATCTTAATAATCCAAATCCTGACACAATTTCAGTGTTGTAATTGAGTAATAATGAAATGCATTGAGAAAAGGAATTTAAAAATAGAGTTGTCAAATAAAAAATTCAAGAAAGTGAATGTTGTAATATTATTGAATTGCTGAGGAAAAATGTGAGTATATAATTTAATTTAATGATAAAGGCTGATGGAGCTGCTAATAGATAGAATTTGAACTGTTAGAAAAGAAGAATACTCCTCTGCATTATTTATTTCGTGACAGGGGAGTGTTACTGTTAAAACAATGACGAAATGAAAAGGTTGGAAATGTAAATTTTACTTTTTAAAACTACGTTTCTTCTTCTATGAAATTACTTCTTATGTCTCTACGTTGCTAAATTTTACCCTCACATATGCGTCTTCATTATATTAATTTTACGACCATTTTGTATCTCCCCTCAATTGTTTTTCCTAAATTCCTACTTTTTCAAAGTAATTTGAAGGCATCTGCTTGACAGGTGGAAACATAGCTTCTTGAAGAATGCTGAGTCATACTGACGTCACAGTGGCTTAGGTGGAGGGGTGGTGGGGGACGTCCATTATGTACTACGTCAGTCAGTGGGTTCGTTCGGCAGCAACAGCACTGGTTCAACCCACAACAGAAGTGCACGTTTAAAAAGCGCAAAATCGAGCAGGCAACCGAGGTGCGGGGGGAAAAAATCCAGACTGCTTTCAGCGAGCATCGTTGCAGCCACAGCGTGTCTTTTAGCTAAAGCATATTAGCAAGTGATGAGCAGCGGGCATTTTTTTATTTATTTTTTTGCTGATCTGGAGAACACTTTAAAGTTTAAGAGAGGATAGTCTAATTAAGAACACTTTTTTTACACAACCAAATCAACCTGGAATATCCCGAAGAGCAAATTAAGGCTCATCCCCCTTGGTTTTGCGACTCTATGCAGACGAGCTAGCTAGCTAGCGAGCACTCGGCGTGAAAGTTAGCCGAAAAAGGCAGCGAGGCAAGCGGCCGTCACCTCCCCCGCACCGAGTGTCTCCGAGATGGGCTTACTGAGTCAAGGCTCCCCGCTGAACTGGGAAAATACCAAGAAGTATGCGGATCACATCCGAGCACACGGCATCATTCAGTTTGTCAACATTTACAACAATTTGAAGGACCGGCAGAAGGATGTACTCAAATGGGGCGACGAGGTAAAACATTTTCCGTTTATTTCATTTTCTACTTCAACAAATATACCATTTAAGAGAACCTACTGCGGATAAACTGCTGTTTATTTGACAAGGGTATTTTGGGGGCATATTTTCCAGACAGTCATGTGCTCCATTTGAAGTACAGTACTGTACTGTAATGAGTTTAAGGGGGGCGCATATTTGTATCTGTACTTGTGACTTATACATGAAGTCATGTGAGTAAGGCTATTAAAGCAATAATGAGACTGAATATTCCATTATAATTCCTTTGAGGCATGCAGCAAACGCATAAGTCACACCAAAACAATTGCACCTTGCCGAGGTTGTATAACTAACGGAGTAGATAAATCAATAAAAGTATGCTTCGCAGTTATCGTCTCTAACTTTGATCTTCCATGTGGAATGTGATTTCAAACAATGTGGAATGCTGTTGTTATAGTTGAGACAGGGGATTACAAGTGTAGCTGAGTCAAAAGTCAAGGAAACACACACGCAGACCCTCATGAGTTGGAATACCTTGACTGTTGCACGGAAAATATGATCAACTCAACTCAACTCAACTCAATGTGTTATCATGCAGCATTCATGTTTATTAAGAATATTTTGTGTATTCGTAGGTTGAGTACATGCTGGTGGAACTGGATGACAAGAACGAAAAGGTTCGACTTGTGTTGAATAGTGGCGATGTTTTGGATACCCTCCAAGGCCAGGGTGAAAAGATAAATCCCAAGTAAGTTTACAGCAGCTAAGCAACAGCGTCAGGAAACTTTGCCCCACAGCCAAACCCATGACTGTATTTGTTTGTCACTCACGTTTGCACACAAAACTGTCATGTTAATGTGTCGTAAGATAACTGTTTATATATGTTACCACAACTGCTGTACATTCACATAAGTAAAAGTCTTCAAAATAAAATGTAGTAGAAGAAAGTCTACTAACCCTTTAAAAGTATGATGCCGTATTTATAAAGTGGCACATTTGCTTTCCCAGTGTGGTTGTACTTGAAAATGTACATTGAAGCGACTACTACAAAAGACTGTAAAACTTATTGATCTGTTACATAATATGTTATTATAATACAGTGAAACTGGTTAATGCTACCCGTTCTTACAGTTTCAGCAGAGGGGTCGCACTGTGAGGATGGTATCTAATTGTTCTTTGTGTAGAACTCCAAAGGCGTAATTCCTTGTTCTAAGGATTGTTTTAACGTGTTTTTTTTTTTTATATTACCAGAACTGCTTGCAGATGTGTGCGTCTATGTGGCTTAGTCCAGAAGTACAGTATCATTTCCAGTCTCCAGGTTCCACCTTCACCCTTATTGTAAAGCTCAACATACCTCAAACTTGACGTATGCTGCAGTTTTTATGTGCAGCAACATGTCAGTTATATAAAATGACCAAATAAGTTTTGGATTTCTGTCACAGCAAATCACTGGTAAAAATGACTTCAATAATTTAAAACATGCTGTTAAATTTAGTTAAAAAACAAAACAAAAAATCAAAAAACAAGATTCCCAGTACAACATTTTTAAAGATGTAGAAAATATTTGGTGACACAAAATTGTGCAATTATGTGCATATCATAGGTGAAAATTCCCTTGTGTTTCAAAAATAAATATCTATTTTCTTTTATGTATTTTCATATAATCCCGCGAAAGGACATCCCCCTCTATACAGTGCTTTATTTTAGTCACATGCATTACATGCATACAGATCTAATCCACTTGCAAAAATAGATTCTACAGTCATGCAGATGATGGGATGACACTTGAACAAAAAAGTGCTCAGGAAGCAGATTAGCATCTCTGCAACATTTCCATACTTTGATTTGCTGTGCGATTCCAACATTCACCCTTTATGTTCTGAAATGCTGCTGCATCATTTGACAGTTAAGTAGTTCTACAAAAAGTAAGGATATAATGTTCTCATGGTGAAGAAATGGCATCTGTTTGCCGTGCAGTCCCCGCCCATCCTTTGGAATGCTTCAAAACACAATCTCAACCTGATGTTACATTACGTTCCATAGAAAAGTTATGCAGAAGAGTTTGTACATGCCTGCTCGTGTTGTGCTTGCCACGATGGCCATGTCATTGCTCTAAATCTGTGCTGCCAGCTTCGCCCAGCGGAAATCCTGGTGACCGGGTGAATGGTAGAGCCCAACATTCCTCAATCCTGCCCCTCTGGTGCTCTCATACAAATCTGATGCGTACTCTCGACCCGCCAAAATTCTGGCTGACGTAAGCGAAACGGGAAGCGGTCATTTGAGATCTCTGATTACTAGCGAGTTGTGTGTTTTCTTTCTTTTTTTTTTTTGTGCAGCCACCCCACGCTTTGGAGGCCCGAATATGGCAGCTACATGATCGAAGGAACTCCAGGGCAGCCGTACGGCGGCACCATGTCCGAGTTCAACACTGTGGAGGGCAACATGGGGAAGAGGCGACGAGAGGCTTCTTCTGTTCTGAACCAAAATGAAATTCTATGCACAATCACCTCATTTCCAAGGTACAAACGTAAAAGTCAGGGATTTTTAAAAGCAGCTACATCCTCACTTCTTGTTTAACAAAGAAATATTGTCTTCCTGATGGAAATACGTTTTAACACAAGTCTAAAAGTAATTTACAGAAAAGGGGTGGTAGTAATGGATTTAATTGAGTGAGAATTACATGTAAAAAAATAAAATAAAGAGATTACATTAAAACATTTTGAATAACTACCTATATACCCCAATATAGAAGTTTTTCTTACAAATACAAGAAATTAATGGCAATTTTTGGTTCTACTAATTTCTAGTTCCTTATTGAGAAACGGCCACAAGGGGGCCGCAAGTGCCGAAGGCTGCGTATGACCAGACACCGATTGCATATCCCTAAAAAAATTAAATAAAACTCCAAGTAATAAGTGTTTGTTGTGCAATAGGTGCTACTATCTATTTTGTGCGGCCATTTTAACTAATGAAAATTTGAACAATTTGGCAGTGGATTGATTTGTAAATATCACAATTGAATATTAGTTACATTTAGTAATAAACTCACATTAGAAACTGTTTTTCACTGATTTGCATCTGGACCTTTAAGATGATCATTTTTCTCATATTTGCACTGAACACACGTAAATATTTCACGGCCAATTTAAGATTTGTGTAATTTTTTACATAACAAATTCCCATTTACTTTTTCTATTAGATAATTGTCACACAAACCTACCAAATAAACCTGATATGAGAGATATTCATTAATCTAATAAAGCCTTTATTTGAAATGCATAATCCTCAAGTTTATGTATTTAGTATTATATTCCAAAAACAACACAACAAGGGGGGGTGGCGGGGATGAACATAAATGTTTTTCACATAGCGACGATATGCTATTTATCATGTATAAGTACCCTGATCATTATGCAATTCAAACAATATCCCTTATGTAAATAATTGCTCTCATTATTATTAATTTAAAGTAATTGTACTTTATTAATGCTAAATACATAAACCTGAGCATTATGCATTTCAAATAAATAGGCTTTCATTAGACTGAGTATGTATCATATAAGGTTTAATTGGTAGGTTTGCGTTCAAATTACCTAAAAAAGTAAATGCGAATTTGTCATGTAAAAAAAAATACATAAGACTTAATTTGGGCTTGAAAGATTTCAGTGAGTGTAGCATGCACAGTATTAAAATAAAAATAAACAAAAACTAATGGTGTACTTTTGTTCTATTGTACTATTAGGCTGGGTTGTCCTGGTTTTACGCAGCCTGAATACCCGCCAACGCCTGTTGAAAGCGGAGCGTCAAAGTCACTGTTTTTCCCTGATGAAGCCATTAACAGACACCCAAGATTCAGGTAAGCACCAACTCACTTCATATTTTGTATTACTTAATAATGAATGAATACATGTGTGACGGTGTGCATATTTTGTGGACTTGCTTTTTCAGCACCCTCACCAGGAACATACGACATAGACGAGGAGAGAAAGTTGCAATCAATGTACCAAGTATGTGTCTCATACATGAACAAATTCATTTTTCATCCTTTTTATCCTATTTCTAGAACAACCGAAATTGCGTTTCAGTTTTCAAAGACAAGTGCACGCCATCCCCATTCGTGGAGGAGTTCCCTGAAGATGACGGGGAGTCGGCAAGGGCGGCTCTGCCCGACCACATCTACATGGACGCCATGGGCTTCGGCATGGGCAACTGCTGCCTGCAGGTAGCGAGCATGTCAATGCAGCCCAAGCGACAACTCAAACAGCCCTTTTGTTTTTATTATCACTCACAGATAAGAGGGCGCAATCTGGTCTGCTGGCGGCGACGCCGGCTGTAATCATGCCCCATAAACGTCCTTCTTTAAAAGGTTTATTATATTTTGCAGGTTACTTTCCAAGCTTGCAGCATCGATGAGGCAAGATACCTTTATGACCAACTCGCGACATTCTGCCCGATAGTGGTAAGCCAGATAATTGTGTTTAATTCACTTTTGTCGCCCGCCACTCTGAAAGTTGGACTGTACTGTAACTGTTGCTTTAAACAAACATCCCCGCCGCAGGGATCAACAATGCATTGCGGCTGTAATGATTTAAACGCTGCCACTATTATGACTGTGTGCACGCAGATGGCGCTGAGCGCGGCCTCCCCCTTCTACAGAGGCCACGTGTCAGACATCGATTGTCGCTGGGGGGTTATTTCCGCCTCAGTGGATGACAGGACACAGGAGGAACGTGGACTCAAGGTGAGCCACAAAAAAACATGCTGGTACACTTTGCACTTGAGAATGAAATTACATCACATGTATTTATTTCTTCTTTATTTTTTTTATTTGTCACTGAGTAACATCTTTTTTCTTTTTTTTGTAAAGAACTTTGAGTTTTTTCTTTACATGATAAGGTGCTATATAAATAAAGTTGACTTGACTTGTAAATTAACTCATTCACTCGCAGCTATTTTCACTGAAGCAACCCTTCACTCCTGGCTCTTTTACTGGATTTTGACTGATTTTGCAAGTTCCACAGAATATTGTTTCATTGCTATAAAAACATGGAACCTACCAAAAGAAAGATTAGAGTCGCTTCTTTTATCAGTGAAAAAAGTATATTTGTATCTGTTTCCGGTTTTCAGCAATTAGCATGTGAATGCAGCTAAGTTTAATCATTATGGGGTATATGCCACGAAAGAGGCGGAATGTGATTTTGCACATCAGTTTGGTTCCGGTCCGGGTTGCGAATGCGCAACCGAGGCAGCACAAAGTCGCACAAGTATTTTGACACAGCCCACACGTCGCAAACCGAACCCGGAACCAAACTGATGTGTAAAAACAGTCCCGCCTCTTCCGTGGCATCTGCCCCATTCACAAACCTGATGAAAACATTGGCTAAAAGAGAATGTTGCAACATGGCCCTGGCTGATCTCTTATACTCTGCTGCCACCTTCTGGACGTTTTTTTTTTGTTTTTTGTTTTTTTCTAATAACTACGATCGCTATAAACCACCTGCATCAAAGCCTTCTGCGTGCGCTTGTATTAAAAAATAAAATAAAATAACGTGTAAATACGTTTTTGGGAGTGAAGGACAAAATATTAAACGTATTTAAACGTTTTTAGGTTTGATTGAGTTAAAAACAAAATGGCTTACTGCTTGTCTTTCCATCGCAGCCTTTAAAGCACAACAAATACAGAATCTTCAAGTCAAGATACGACTCCATTGACAGTTACTTGTCTAAATGCGGCGACAAGTATAACGACATTGATTTGACGATAGATGAGGACATCTACAATCAGCTGCTGGGCGCAGGTATTAAATATGCACATTTAGAGTCAATTGTCGTCCTGAAGTAAAATGAACGCCAACTGGCGTCTGACTTTAAATGCACTTCTTGTAGGAATTGACAAGCTGCTGGCCCAGCACATTGCTCACCTCTTTATCCGAGATCCACTGTGCACTTATGAGGAGAAATTGCAACAGGATGACGAGAATGAGTCGGACCACTTTGAGGTGAGAGCATTGCGCCTGCATCGAAAGGTGTTCTTAACTTAACTGAACTTAACTTGAACTCTCCTCTGTGATGTTTGACAGAACCTCCAGTCCACAAACTGGCAGACGATGAGGTTCAAACCGCCTCCGCCCAACTCAGACATTGGCTGGAGAGTTGAGTTTCGCCCAATGGAGGTAAGTGGTGCAGCTTCGCGTCTGATCCGTTTGAAATGAAGATCACTGGCAACAGGACCGTGTTTCATTTCTCAGGTGCAGCTCACTGATTTCGAAAACGCCGCCTACGTGGTCTTTGTCGTCCTGCTCACCAGAGTCATCTTGTCCTACAAACTGGACTTCCTCATTCCGTTATCCAAGGTGGAGAAGTTGAAGAAGTGCATTTAAGTTGAGCTTGTTTATTTGTGATTCTCATGCTGACGTTTCTGTCATCAGGTGGATGAAAACATGAAAATGGCACAGAGGAGGAATGCCGTGCAAGAGGGAATGTTCTACTTCCGAAAGGACATTTTTAAAGGTGACCTTACCTCTTTTCCCGCCAAAAACGTCAATTGACGTTAAGGACACACCTGCCGAGTACCGCCAATAACATCAATTGACGTCAACTATGTTTTTTTTGTTTTGTTTTGTTTTCTTAATGGGCAGTGCAGCGTCTTGTGCAGCTCTGGTTTGTGAATGGAGTGAAAAAACAAAACAAAACAAAAAACTAACTATGGCCAGCAGATGGTAGCATTGTATCACTTTTTTTCAAAGGGCTCCTATGTATCAAATTGCATGAAAACATGGCAGATCTTAGGAAATGGAACATTTTCGAGGATGATGTGAATGATCAAAGCCTTTGTCACATTAAATCTAATTCACAGAGCATCACTTAAACCAAAAATATTCGTGTCAGTTACTTGTGTAGAAAATGACCTATTTTCAAATGGTGATCGCTAAAGAACGGAATAAGGTAGAAACATACTTTTTTTTTCTGATAAAAGAATGGCATCCAATTGTTCATATGGTAGCCAACGTGTTGATGTACTCATAGCACGCAATAATCTGTTTGCCTTGAAAGATGCGTGAAAATGTTCAAAATCAGCTGACATTTTTGGGGTTGTTTTGGATAATGTTTGGCAGTAAAAGAGTTAAAAGGATGAGAAAAAATAATAAATAGATATGATAGTTGCCAGTGGGTACTAGTTAGCCCCATGGACAACATGAACAGTTTATGGGTGTTTTCTAAAAAATAGCTCACCTGTGATGAGAAACTGATTTACTATGGTTTAAAACAGAAGAATGTTAATATTTCTTTTTTCCTTTCAACTAAACACGGTACACAGTTCTTAATTTACCAAATATTCTGTTTTGTTTGAAAATAAACTAGATTTTGTTCACTTTGGGATAAAAGAGTGTTTTACATGAATATTAAAAAAAAAAAAATTCACCTGTTACTTTGATACTTACACATGAACCCATTTGTCGGCAAACAGGATGCAACCCCGGCCTGGATGGCGCCTCCTCGGCCCAGAACGGCTTGGAAACGGACGGCGCTAACGAGGAGTACACGCTGATGAGCATCGACACTATCATCAATGGCAAAGTAAGGAAAAGTGCATTTCCATCATCTTCATTTAGTGCTTCGCGGCCATCTTTGGGCATCTGTAGTGCAGTTTTTAAGCTTTGTTTTATTGAGTACTGCTGCTGTAGATCATCATCATTATTATTACCTAAAAATGGAAGTATATGCAACATTGCTTCTTAATTTTTGAATAACTAGGAGGGAGTTTTTCAAGGTCTCATCCCCATCCTTAATTGCTACCTTGAGAACATGGAGGTTGACGTGGACACCAGGTGCACCATTTTGAATTACCTGAAGCTCATCAAGAAGCGCGCCTCCGGTACATTTTCAGCTCATTTGTACCGCAAGTGCAATCTAACCAGTGATAGACTCCAGGCGTCACGTCACCTTCACTTTTTGCTATGCAGGCGATCTGATGACGATGGCGAAGTGGATGAGGGAGTTTGTGGCCAAGCATCCCGAGTACAAGCAGGACAGCGTGATCAGCGACAAGATCAACTACGACCTCTTCGTGAGGTGCGATAGGATTGCCAGAGGCAAAGAACAATGCCCGGAGCTTATTGGGAATCCTGTCAACAAGGTTAAGTGAGAAACATCATTTGCTGTGTCATGATATCATGTGTAAGACTACGACCAAATATGTGGATCATGTTGAAATCGGTCCACTTTTTAAAGTGAAAAAACTTTGTTTTTAATGACAAAACACATCTGCAGCAATCTTATGTACTGTACATATACTGGATCAGATTTTTATGACTGGAAATTATTTTAATAGGCTTGAGACATAGTCAAGGTTATGTCATAGAAATGTATTTATTTTTCTCTGGAAATCTGAGTGACAATGTAAATGTAGCAAAGAGTTGTACAGTAGTTTTACCTCCTCTCTACTGTTCATACTGTACTTGTGCTCTTTGCAACAACATCAACGCAGCGTGCTGTGTGTTTGTGTCGCTGCATCTGTGTGAGCTTTCTTTTTACTTTGGGGACAAGTTCTGTTTGATTACCAGATGTCCTTTCCTTTACTCGGAATTGTAGTCGCAGGCATTCAAGTGGGGCGGTTTACAATGTGATGCTGCTTCAAATAAATCTATCATATCTGCTTGTTTGTTTTGGAGAGATTTTTTTTTCCTCTCAATAGTAGCAACTTAAGTACCATTTATCATTTAAGTGATTGCTCAGTTATTCTTATTTGAACTGCACATAACTTAAGCCATATTTTGATGTACAGTAATGTCTGAACAGCACATCCATTTTATGCTCAATGTGCAACAAAAGAACCAGGATGAATCCAGAAACTGGACTATTGCTTTTATGCCACCCCTTCAGAGTTTTTTTTTTTTTTTTTTTTTTTTTTTTTTTTTAAACGTTTCAAAATTACTGAAACAAAAAGGCACCCTAAGTTGCCTTAATTAATAATAAAACTCTGTCCTATTAAAATGAGATGATATTGTACTATTTAGTTACCCCTTACTACAGTGATGAGCCCTTTTTATCCACTAGATGGAAGCAGTAAGCCATAGGCGAAACCTGACTAAATCATCAGCTCCCAAATCTAGACATAACCATTTTTTATTTTTATTTTTTTTTGCGCATTGATATTTTTTAGCAAAATATCCTTTCGAATGAAAATGAATGGTTAGCCCATTTGCTCGACTGCCAAACCAATACTGTGACTTCTACTTGCAGAAGAGATCAACTGTGCTTAAGAAACCATAACGCAGCTCTGCTTATCTATTGTCTATTGACAAGATGTGTCAGACAGCATAGCCTGGCCATTGCTTGAAAATGGCTGATCTGATTTGTGAGACTGTAATTTAGTGGAATTCAAAACAGCTTGCTCCTATTTTCAGAAATTGGTTAGGTAATAAAACGCATGCTTGATTTGTTTTATTTGTATTTGTATACAAGCCATTATAAAGTCCATCCAATTATTTACTACTGTGCAAAAAAAAATAAAAAATAATCTACAAAAATGGTTTTATTGTGTAACATGTCAATCATTGTATGAGATACTTTCTGCCCCTTGCGGAGTGCCCCATGTAGAGGAAATGTTGACAATTTCTACAGAAAAGTATCTACAAAAAACCTACATGCAGGAACCCCCGATATGTTAACCTAGGTCTTCCTGCTACCTCAATTTAAGATGTTCCCTTTAAATATGAAAAATAAAAGCGAGTTGATTAACATTTGTATTTCATATAGCCTATTATTAAATATTTTTATTTGACTTGCAATCCACTGGTTAAACTCCCATGTTGATAATTCCACCATTTTTGTAGTCCACTGAATGAATGACTCTACATTGTGCTACACATCGGCCCGCGAGCCACGGTTGAATACAGTGATTTTCCTCAAAAAAAAAAAAAAAAAAAGAGTGAAAGAGAGAGAGGCGACAGAGAAGAGTGTGTGAGTCCACAGTCCGTGTCGCGTCCACTTTTGTGTCCGTCCGTGGGCGCTCTGACTTTTCTGGTGAGTATCCGTCGTCACATTATGTCACCTCATCTGATGGTTAAGCCGCGACATGTCTTCTCTATCCTGTGTGAGATGCGTTGAGAACCGTGTGTGTTATGCGGTAGCATGATGCTCTGTCATGTGCTGTCATGTTAACTTAAGTCACTTTAACGTCACTTTAAAACTATTATGCTATGTCTCGACACTATAAGTGGACAAAAAGTCTTGAATCAAATAGCTTTTATCGAGATTTCTGTCTATCACAATGATATATGACCATGATCGTTACGCGATATATATAACGGGCTATACCTAGTTTTAGTAGCTCAGCATCTAAACTGTGGTAGAATGTAATTTAATTGACATATTAAAATAATTGTGCAATAAATAATATATTTAACTTGAACTTTGATATTCTGTGACTCCGAGGCAATTTTTACAGTTCATATGCCAGCTTTGAAGTTTGTTTATAATACAAATACAGCGGTGCCCTGAATTATAAATTAAATTAATTCTGTGACATGTTCGTAACGCAAATCGGTTGTATCAAAGATTAACTTTCCCCATTGGAATAAATGGAAATGACATTCATCTGTTGTTTTTGGTACATGTTTCTGGGAAAGAAAAACAGCACTGTATTGATAGGATTTTGATTGATTTGATCATGTAATGATCCATTTCACTGTTTTATTAGACTCCCGGGTGTGCTGGAGCCCAACATATAAATCTGTCTTGGTGGCTTTCTGAAGACATCACAGACACACTTAAGACGTACGATCTTTTATGATCACATACTGTGCAGTACTGGTCATAATTAATAGGCCATGTTTTGTGCCGGAATTCAAGACATTACAGGCCATAAACTAAAGATGTCCGTAAAATGCTGTAAGGGGCTATGAGAACGAGTTAATCACTGACCATAGATGACAAGAAATACATTAAATTGTCTAAAAGCATATACTGTATACAAAGTCACTGGTGCGCTCCAATTGATGGGCTAGAGATATTTCAATGTCATATGAGTGTGTACAGAGGCTGCATGCGGATTAAATTTTCCTCTTTTTGCTGAATTTGATAACTCTTAACGCACGTTTGTGTCGCTTCATCCAAGGTTGATGTAATCTGTTTAACCCTTCTATGCTTTTATCTGAACATGACCTTTGACCTGGACAAATCTGTCACGACCCAAATAGACCTTAAATCCTATATATTAAAAACAATAAATGTAATAAATGTTGATGTGAATGTGGAGCAGGAAATACTGCACTGGAGTTTTGTGTTTAACCATACAGGAAGGTTTTGCTAGCATTGTGCAAATAGCTTGCGGTTGATATTGAATAAGTGTGATATCACATCAATGGTAAGAATGTTAGCAGCAGTGAAACTGTAACTGTACACAAAGCGGCTTTCGGCAGGCATTTGTCAAGATAATGTTATGAAGGTGCTGTCATCTTATGTTTTCATTTTAGTATAAAAGTTCAGAAAACTGTTGACTAGCATAAATGCTAACTTCCGTAGCCTGAGTTATCATTTCCACCGAAGCTAGCTAAATCTGAATTTCCTTTATGCTTTCACTGAACCAAAATGGGAAGCAAATGACCATGAATTGATGGTTTATTACATTCTAGTGTATCACACTTTCCTCAGATAGCTTTATACTATCACCTATCTTGTGTACAGGCTCATTATTCATAATTTGTCTTTTAACATTATAGTTGTTAGCAGTCGTTGGTGTTTTTATGACTTTCAGGTGACCATGGAGGCCTTGGATCACAGACTCAACACCTTTTTGGAGTCATGGTTGGGTCCCAGAGGTATGGCAATAAAATGTTATCATCTAGGGGTTTGTTTGAATCAAAATGCAACTTAAGTTGAATAGGGAGCTTTGCTAGTAGGTAATTGGTAATATCATTTATACTCCGAAACTTCACCTTTGACCTCATATTATTTCAGATGAGCGGGTGCGCGGTTGGCTGCTGCTCGACAACTACTCGCCGACCCTTGCCCTCACCGTGGTCTATCTTTTGGTGGTATGGACGGGGCCCAAGTACATGCGACGCAGGCAGGCGTACTCGTGCAAAGGCGTCCTCGTGGTCTACAACATGAGCCTTATGCTCATGTCGCTCTGCATGTTCCACCAGGTACGCGGTCACAGCCAAGACGGAATTATGTTACATTACTCACTCAAACCGCAGTTTGATTATTTTGTATTCAAATCCGTGCTGAAATCAATCGAACTATCTGATGGCAGGGGTGCTTGTTGTCAGTCCTGCTCAGAACACTTTGTTTGAGAATTAGATAGAAATTTCATATAAGATGCACAGGCACACCCAGGGTGTCTTGTGAGTCACCCTTCCTCACGTAGTCATAACCACATAATAAAGTAATACGCTGAATAAGAGCAAGAACTGAAACAAGCAGCTACTCTTGCTCCATCTTTATCCTAACAGGAGTTAGAAATAATATAATCAGTAACATGTAACTCAATAATGGGTGCCATTTCAAGTAACATCATTTTAACACTTTACTATATTTAATAAATAGTCTGATTAAAGTTACTTTTCAAAGACTTTATGTGTTACTTAATGAGAAAACAAAGTTGGCAAAATGTACAACTGTAAACCGGATCTCTTCATGGAAGACAATAGCAAAAAAGAAAGCCACAAAAGTGAGTAACATGAAGTGCAACAACCATGAATGAGTGGTTTTAAAAGCTAGCTACAGTTATGTAAACACAGAAAAATAAATACATTTACAAATGGCCATCAAGTGTAATTCATTTATTCATCACAAGCAGAGCTTTTGCTTCTTCCGCAAAGGCGGTTGATCGTTATTGATTTGGCGACTTGGCATTGAATTACACTTCTTCGACTTTCAAAAGAGTTCATTGGTTCACAGGAAGTCGCATTCAAATGAGGGAACGAAGGGTTTTGCGCTCTTTTTTTTTCAGGTTGTACTTTAATAAAGAAGATGTGTTACCACAATGTGACAGTGATTCTGTGTTCATGTATTCGTTTGGATTTGCATAAACTTGATGCCGTCATTCGTCTTCGTCCTCAGCTTGTGTCTGCTCTGTGGAACAGCAGCTACAACTTGTACTGCCAGGACACGCACAGTGCACCGGAAGTGGATAATAAGGTGAGTGAGTCATACTGTTCTTGCAATATGTCATCTCTCCGTGTTCTTTTTTTCCCCTCTCACCCATATTTTTAATGATACAAACAGACACATGATCTGTTGAGTGAGGTCAACCAAAATGTTTTGGAAAAATAGGCCTTTATAGTCAAATAAAGTTAATAGTAATTGAGTAGCCTGATTTTATCAAGTAGATGCTGAATACAGACCCACAAAAAAGGAAAAAAAAAAAGGTATATTTCAGCCAGACAAAACAAAAAACAAGTATATTTCGTAATAATTATATGTATAGTGGATCCTGTGGATCTCTTAAAAAAAAAAAAAAAAAGTAGAAATTATTTATTTTTTTACATACAGTATTTATTTTATTCGATATTCTTTTTGAATGAGTTAACGATATAGATTTTTAAAAATAAATTAGACATTAAAAAATTGTCAAGAGTTTAAAAATGTAATTTGTCAGAAAGAGACGAAAGGTAGATGAAAAGTTATTAAAAAAAATACCGAAACAGGTCCAAACAGTGATCATAAAATGTCCAAATGATCCAAAAAGAGCAGAAAAATTACCATAAAATGTACACAAAAATACCAAACATCAAAAAATTATTTTAAAAAAGAATGTTCAAAAAGTAACCATAAAATGTCCAAAAATAAAAGGTAGAAAAATATCATAAAATGTAATTGGAATTGCCAAAAAAGTCAGAAAATTCATTATATGTTTAAAAAAAAAAAAGGCATATGTCAATACCAAAAATGGTCATACAGTGTACACGAAATTGCCAAAAAAAGTCAGAAAATTCATTATATTTACAAAAAAAAAAAAAAGAAAGAAAAAAAAGAAAAAAAAAAAAAAAAAAAAGACTATAAAATGTCCAAAAACAAAAGAAGAAATCCCAAAATTGGTCATCTAGTGTTCACGAAATTGTCCAAAAAAGTCAGAAAATATTTAAAAAGTGATTTGAGAATGTCCAAACACAAAATAAATCCTAAAAATAAGCATAAAATTTCCCACAGAATTGCCAAAAATGTCCCAAAAAGGAAGAAGAGAGGCAAAAAAAATTACCTTTATGTCTATGTCTTTATGTCTATGTCTATACTACTTTGTTCACAATTTTCAAAGGTTTTGTGGCTGCAGATGATTTTTTTTTTTTTTTGGCCTAAAATGTCTCTTTTGACAGTTAATGTTGCTGACCTCTGAGGTATGTGGGCAAAAGCAG
Source organism: Festucalex cinctus (assembly GCF_051991245.1). Classification (NCBI taxonomy): domain Eukaryota; kingdom Metazoa; phylum Chordata; class Actinopteri; order Syngnathiformes; family Syngnathidae; genus Festucalex; species Festucalex cinctus. The sequence continues at coordinate 18,386,485 of NC_135424.1, forward strand.
GTCTGACATTATCCAATAGAATGAAACTCCATAGCCTACATGACAAAATGTGTGTTGTTATCCTTTGTAATATCCTAATAAAGGACCTATAAAAATCCAACAGCCTGTCAACATCTCAGTACTGCTTTTAGCCGCATCATTTCTTTTTCCTCTTTATGACTGAGCTAAACATCCCCGGCGCTAATTTGCAACCAACTTCCGTGTTTCTCCTCAGATCATGAACGTGCTGTGGTGGTACTACTTCTCGAAGGTCATTGAGTTCATGGACACCTTTTTCTTCATTTTGCGAAAGAACAATCACCAGCTCACCTTTCTTCACATCTACCACCACGTCAGCATGCTCAACATCTGGTGGTTTGTCCTCAACTGGCTCCCCTGCGGCCACTGTGAGTGATGGGAACGTGGAATAGGAATAACTTTACATTTTTTTTCCATGTTGGATGGAGGTAAGCAAGTGGCAAAATGGCCGCCACCTGGTCTCCTTTAGGTTTATCAGTGGCGAGGCTTTCCGATGAAAACAAATAGGTATCATTTGCGGTTGTTATCATGAGGTCTAAATTCCGACATACCTTGTGACAAGACTGTCATAATGAAACAAAAAGTGAATAACGATGATGAGTGAGTCGAAATGTCATGCATTCGGGATTCATTGCAGATCAATTGAAGTGTAGCAGGCCTTTTGTTGTTTTAATGTGGCTGATTATGGCTTACAGCTTAAACAAAACTCAAGTATCCTATCTCAAAATATTAGAATATTTCCTCAGACCAAGTAAAAAAAAAGCCATGATCGGCAGTGTTAAAACAGTAGAGGGCTTGCAGTGTTTCGGTTGATTTGTGGTGGATCCAGAATGTGTGGCATTTTTGCTTATTTGGTTGCATTGCAGAGAATAAAGGACTTTATCACAATATTCTAAAAAAAAGAAAAAAAAAAAGAAAAAAAAAAGGAATAACTTTACATTTTTTTTCCATGTTGGATGGAGGTAAGCAAGTGGCAAAATGGCCGCCACCTGGTCTCCTTTAGGTTTATCAGTGGCGAGGCTTTCCGATGAAAACAAATAGGTATCATTTGCGGTTGTTATCATGAGGTCTAAATTCCGACATACCTTGTGACAAGACTGTCATAATGAAACAAACAGTGAATAACGATGATGAGTGAGTCGACTTCCCGTTTATCTTACAGCCTACTTCGGACCTTGCCTCAACAGTTTGGTCCACGTGGTCATGTACTCATACTACGGCCTGTCAGCCATCCCCGCCATGCGGCCGTACCTCTGGTGGAAGAAGTACATCACGCAGCTTCAGATGGTAAACTCAATTCTGATAAACGTAGACTCGTCCTCCAGGTACGCTGGTCCCGATACGTGTTTATTCTTGGAACTGCTTAAACAAGGCACAAAAGACATTTGTGCATCCATTAAAGATATTTTGAGCTTTGGATCGATATCGTTTCTCGTCACCTAAATATGTGTACATGTCATGTTTCCCCTGCAGATCCAGTTCCTCTTAACGATGTTGCAGACGCTGTGTGCCATCATGTGGCCGTGCGGTTTGCCCTTCGGGTGGCTCTACTTCGAAATCGTTTACATGTTCACCCTCATTGGCTTCTTCTCCAACTTCTACATCAAGGTCACTTTGGATGCTATCTTCCCATTGGTCAAAAATACGGGTGACAAAATTAGTACCACCCCTTCCTCAGACACGTCCACGTCAAAACTTAGCAGTAATCAATGTAATAATAATCCATATATTTTGGGGAACTGGGGTCAAGTTGTGTTTTATCATTTTTAAAATGTGCAGAATTTTTCACAAGTTACTTCATGTTAAAAATTCGATAGCTCTTAACTCTTTTACTGCCACACGTTATCAAAACGTTATCATTCACGTCATCCTTGAAAACGTTCTATTTCATCAGCTTTCGTCATCTTTCATTGTAATTTAATACACGGGCAGCCCATTGAAGAGATACAATGCTGCCATCTGGTGGCCATAGTTAGTGAGTGTTTTTGATTCCACAACCCATTGACCAGCCAGCGCTGCACTTAGATGTTGCACTGCCCATTGATTTAAAAAAAAAACAAAAAAAACAAACACGTAGTTGACGTCATTTAACGTTTATAGCGACATACATTATGATTTTATTAATCGTGATTAAACGTTTTTGGCAGTCAAGGAGCTAATATTTAAAGAAAAATGCACTGAGCTGTCACCAACATCTTACAAATGCAATTATGCCATCTAGTGGCAGAAAAATGACCTCAGTACAAATCAATATCACACTCACATCCTAATTCTAACTCAATTTTAGGAATTATTATGAAATTACTGTATCATTGAATAAAAGATGCAGCCATATATCTTTTAATTTAACATTTTTTCCCACTTTTATGTTAACAAGTGTATGAAAACTTATTAAAAAAATATTTTATGTACATTTAGAACAGATGTAAACATTTGCAAATGTAATCGTTACTTAGAAAAAAAATTGTAGCCTACATTTCAGAACACAAAAATTTGCAATTAATCGAGTTAACTATTGAAATCATGCGATTAATTACGATCGCCTTACACCCCCAATTTAAAAGGATTTTTTTCCCCATTTTAGTTAGTTTTTATTATTGTTTTTTATTATTATTTTTTAGTTAGTTAGTTTTTATTAGTTTTGTGGGTTAGTTTTTTTTAGTTTTAGTTATTTAGTAAATGCTTTGTTTTTTTTATTTAGTTTTAGTTAGTTTCAGTATTAGTTTCTAATAAATTTTTATTTATTTATTTATTTTTAATGTGTATTACTTGTGCGCAATATTTAAACACCACCTACGTCATCTGAAGGTGCTTTATTGGCCGCTACTAGATGACATCACTTCTGTGGGACACTTTTCAAACGTCTTTATTCCTGTGTCGGTACTAGATGTGATCGGGCTGCCAGATCGTATCAGGGTCGCCTAACTGAACACGTCCCGCTACAGGATTGGCTAGAAATTATCCAGTTGACATCAAACATTGGAAAGAAAATATTAAAGATGTAATTTAAATAACCAAATGTACGGACTGAATTGTAAAAAACGCAAAATATATTGAATAAATATATAAGATTGACTAAATGATAAATACACAAAATAATTGTCTCAGATGTGACAAATATCAGATTAGATTGTTAATGTGTTCCTATTATCATTAAGACTGTTTTTGTTATTGTGATTGATTTGAGAACTGCTAAAAAAGAAACCAAACCAAAGCTAACTTCATTTGAGCTGCTGTACTGACGTCACCAGCAAACTTGAAGCCGCTTCAGTCTTTTTTTTTTTTTTTTTTTCCCCCCAACTCTTAAAGTATCATGATTTTATATTTTTAGGTTTATTTAAGTTTTTACAATTTTAGTCCATAAATTTTGTTATTTTGAACAATTGTAAATGGACAATTTCCGGACAATACTGTAGTGTGACGTCATCGGCAGGCGACCCGATACAATCTGGCAGCCCGATTACATCTGGTACCGACACCGGTTAATATCGAAGTAAATATATTTAAAATCATCCCCAAATGCTCATGCATTGAATTAATTACCAAAAACTAAAACAAATGGCATTTTTCCCGTTTTGTAAACGTAAAATGCAGTTTGTTAGTTTTCGTTTTTTAAAAAGCATTTTCGTTTTTATTTTATTTCGTTAAAGAATTTTTATTTTTATTTTTGTTTTTCAGTTAACTAAAATAACCTTGGTTCAAGCTAAAAACACGTTTGAAATTCCTTCATAATGATCTTGTTCTTTCCCTGCCCTTCACCAGACGTACAAGAAGCGAAAGAGCGAGCTCAAGAACGGCGCCTCCCTGATGACCAATGGACACCCAACAAGCAACACGGTGCTCATAGCAAAGAAACTGAGGCTGGATTAACATCTGTCACTCCCTTGTTGGCCAATGCTGCTTAGAGGCAAAAGGAAAAGTCTCGTCTACGCCTTCAATTTAAACAGACTGACTCGGGAGGCTTTCCATGTAGACGGCGAAAAGACAAAAAGCTCCGGTGACTCCGGTTGAACGTGCTGTCAATTTTGAAGCACGCAGCGTTTTGTTGGCCTCGTCCTTGACGTGTAACAAGAGCGCGCTTCTTGCGTCCTGCCGGTGCTGTTGCGTAATCGCTAAATACTGTTTGTCCTTTGCAGAGGCCGGCCAGGAGATGCTTATGGTCAAATTAGAGTCGCACAGTAGACACATTCATATATGAACTAAAATACCTTTATCATGTGTTAAAAAAAAAGAAAAAAGTCTGTATGCATTTAATTTGAAAGTACAATCACACTCAATATTGTAGATATTATTTGAAGTGTATATTCCCCCCCAAATTTGTGGTGCCTTCAAAAGACCTGTTTATTTGGTTGCTAATGCTAATGTCACCACATTGCTGCTGGTCCACTCTGTGCCTGACTCTGTTGTGACATCATCGATAATGGAAAGTAATCAACTAATGACTACTAACTACTCTACAACTAACTCATTAAAGAATTGTTTTGAGTATAGAGGAAGTGCGCTTATTTAAAATGACAGACTTGTTTTATTTCACACAGGAAGTCTCACCCATGATGACGCTGCATACTTTCGATTTGAGAGCGCAAGATTCAACTGATGCACTTCCTGATTTTTATAACGGATTAAAAACATTGTTACTTAAGTTGGTACTCCATGATCACGTTGATGAAATAACTTTTCCTTGATGTTTGTATAAGTAAACGTCATGTGTATGTCTGAATGTAATTATACAGATAGATATTGATTCTGTGCTCACATGCAAAAGGCCTTCAGGTCTCATCCGGACTTGCGTGACAATGACATGAGTTATCAATAACGGACACTAGTGCACACGCAAGCATTAAACTAGAACTATAATGTCAGCAAAGCTTTTTGGGTCATTATTTGCAACATTTTAATAATAGACAAATCCTGTGCATCTACATTTGAGATGGTGGAAATAATAGTTGAACTCTCCACCCTCTATAAATCCTTTTTGATCCGTCCATGTTTAGTTCTCAGAAAAAACGGATTATGATAACAGCTGACATGCCTCTTGTCATACAATGTGAAATATGAAAACACTTGAAACTATCATTTTAATCACTGTTTATTTGAAGGAGAAAGTGCACCATGAGACAAAACCAGTATGAACATTCATTGCCGGGAACATGTGAACTGTTAATTACGTAGTGCTCAATCACTTTGCAACATTTCTGAAAAGCAAGCAACTTTAATTTCTATTGGTTTCGACGTTGCTTTTTAAAGTGACGCATGAACCGGTGGTGTCTGCAGACAATCGTGCGGGTTTCTTAGAGCGGCTGATCTGAGAATGCGGTGTAACTCTTGACACGTCCGAAGATGAAAGGTGCGTACATCTTGTTCAGGTCAAATGTGCTGATAACAGTTTCCCCAGTCAGCCTAAAAAAAAATAAAATAAAAATATTCCTCTAATTCAGTGCGGAAACGTTCAACCCCTTTACAACAAGCCAGCCTCTGTGTTGAGTGTCTTACTTGTAAGTGATGTGGCAGGAATGGTGGATCCACGCCAGCTTACTGAAACTCTGGCGCCCCCCAGAGGACAGAAGGAATCCCACGTGGAAGGTGTGCTCGGCCTCCGGGGCAGGGTTCCGCCTGCAGAACCGATTCTTTTGCATCTCGGATGATTTCTGGCCACAAGTACACACAAAAATGATTTCATTCACAAACATATTACAAAAAATAGGCACAGTTTTGTTTGTTTTTTTTCAAATTAATGCCAACATGAAACATGATTCAAGTACTAGATTCCTTGTTGAACCCGCCCACAAAGTCTTGGAATTACTCTCACCTCCTCCTTTCTCTTGCGGACGACAGCGTAAACTTTGGTTTGGTTGTCTGTCTCCTGGGACAGACGGAAGTGGCCGAACTTGACGGCGTCCATTCTGAAGACGGACGGCAGATGTCACGTGAAATAACGACACTTAGATACTTTGTAATTTCCAACTCAGAGCTCTGTAGACACTTGATTCAAAATTCCTCCCAGGTAATTGCATAAATAAATAAATAAATAAATAAATAAATATATATATATATATATATATATATATATATATATATATATATATATATATATATATATATATATATATATATATATATATATATATATATATATATATATATATACACATATATATACAGACACACATATGTTGCAATAATTGGGGGAGGTGGGGGGCTATTAGGATCAAGATGGCCTCACCTGACATTTTGAGTGCGTAAGCGAGGGACAATAGCGAGAGGATCCTCAGGTGTGGTCAGCATAAGCACGCTGCCATCAGGGAAGAAGCGCAGGTACCTGACAACGCACACACGCCGTATATATTCACCTATTAGTATAGTACGGTATATGTGCGTGTGTCCTAAGTTTACCTGTAGAAGTCGACATGGTGCCAAGGCCGGTAGAAGCCGTCCAGAGATTCTTCTCCTTGACGGATGTACGACGTCCTGCTGATGTAGACACCTGCTCAGAAAATGTGACGACTAAGTTTGGAAGTGGTGAGAAGAAAACAAAACCAAAAAACTATCCAGCAAAGTAATGTCACAGCGCTGTGATACCATCGAAACGGACACGGGGCCTCTGGAGGAACATCTCTCTCCAAGACAGGAAGTGTCCCAGCTTGGTGTAGTTGCGTCCCCAAACTCTTTGACAGGCTGACCGCCAAATCTCAGGATCCCTGACATACACATCAAAACGGAAAGGAAAAGTTGTGCTACACGAGCTCCCTCTAGTGGTATGTGAAAGAATCACTGGATTAACTGTTTAATTGTGATTTCATTTTTTTTTATTTTTAATCCAATACAGTAAATTTACTTTAATTGATTAACCTTTCAGGATTATTTGCTTTTGAACATATATGTGAAAATATAATAATAATAATAATAATAATAAATAAATAATAAATAAAGTCAAGCATCAAAACTATCTGCATTTTGCATTTGTTAGCTGTAGTACAGCATTTGCAATGATGGTCCCAAAACAGCCTTCTTTATTTTACTTTAATGTCTTCTCAACACATAATTACATTATATTAGTGGTTGACAATGACGTCACGTTGTATTTGAGTTATAGTGTTTCACTGTTTTTAATATTATAATCTAGGAGTGCTTAAAGGGTTACTTGACTCACTGAGCCATTTTCAGCAGTAGAAAGTTAATATTTTGTTGATAATTAATGTGGTAACTTCATTATTTTTCATGTACAATTAATACCTTTAAAAAGTAATTTTTCTACTCGCTCTCAACTGATGATGACATCACCTGTGCTGAGGAAGTAGGTAACGACAAATCAAATCAATCAAACCCAGAAAACAGGTGAGACGTGATTGGCCGATACCTACTTCCACAGGTGATGTCATCATCAGTCGACAGCAAAGTAGAAAATTTACTTTTTAACGGTATCAATAGTACATGAAAAATAATGAAGTTATCAAATTAATTCTGGACAAAATATTAGCTTTTCACTGCTGAAAATTGTTTAATGAGTCAAGTGTCCCTTTAAATGTATTGCTAGAATATTACTTAAAAGTGAAGTCAACCAAAAATTTTCTTTACATTATGTTCTATTCGGCCTCACTAGTCCAAACATGAAATTCTAATTAATATTGCATTTGTGGAATATGAATTAAGTAGAAAGAAACAGACTTTTTTTTTTTTAATCCATCTCAGGGGGTGGCCATTTTGCTACTTGTCAACTTCAAATGACATCACAGCTGTACAGGGTTCAAGCAATAAGCAATTACGGCTCACTTGTTTCTGAGTTAGGTCATGTGACATTCACAAGCTGAGTCATGATTGGTCATTACATGAGCAACTGTGATGTCATTTTCAGACAGCCAGTGTTAAAATGGCCACCTTTGGCCGCATAGAACATATTGTAAAGATAAAGAATTAATTTTTTTTCTGTGTTGACTTCCCCTTTAAAACCTGTAACATTAATAATGTTATGATGCTTACAGTTTAGGCCAAAGTACACTTTTAACAAACATGTAATTCAAGTGGCAACCGCCACTGACCTTGCACAAATGTAAAAGCCGCGGCAAACCAAGGACAGCTGCTCCAGGGCTCGCATGTCCAGGTGTCGCGACACCACCCAGCGAAATATGTACATGAGGATCTCCCGTGGCAAGGCTGCGGACATGCGTCAACACAACCACAAAGTGAGCAGAAAGTCACGACAAGAAAATCCATGAAAAGCCTTCTAACCTGATATGTGCACCTGAGACTTTTCCAACTCAGGGGAGCAAATCTTGGGGAAGGAAGTTGCCAAAGTGAGCTTCTGCTCAAAGTAGGCAACCAGATCCTCAATCTCGCCGTCGGCATCCCTCTCCTCCCTGCTATGATACAACATGGGGAATCTGTGTTAGTGAGCACTTCTCCTTTGCCCAGATAATGCTTGGAGGACTTTTTGAAAGAAAACATTTTTCAACAATGTTTTTTTTTTTAGTTAATTTTAAATGAATCAAAACTACGGTCAATACTTTTTAACGTGGTTAAAAAAACAACAGTGCATTATTGCCAAGCATCTTACTAGTTTCCCACAACTTGATCAGTATCAGGGTGGCTGTAATTGATCTTCGATTCAATATCAGGCACAAGCTGCATAGCCAGGCGATAGAACTTGATAGCTGCCAACAACAACAACAGCAAAGTTATAACAGTAGTCAAGGCAACTGACTGACTTCTCAACCACGTCTACAACAACACAGATGAATTCAAATTCACCAAGGATCATGTCAAGTGGAGCGGCGACCGTTTGGAGGATGATCCCGAATCAAAACGTTAACTTTTTCTTGTCCTACCATAAATAATAACTTCAAAACGGACTCACCTTCATAAAAGGCTCCATTCTGTTCTTCCTGAACAGCTCTCAAGTACAGCTCTGCAGCCTGACAGGAGGCATTGTTCAAAATCGGCCCACGCAACATAAAAGTTTTTGTGTCGTACCTCTTCGTCCCGAGCAATTTCTTGCGTCCTCCTCTGACCAGTGGCTCGTAGCAGCCCCCTGTCACGGCTCGGTTTGAGTTCCGACATCCACTTGGCTCGGAAAGCACTGAGCTGCAGCTGCAGTTCATTATATGTTAGGGAAACGCCAATGGCGAACATTAAAAGGCTATGCATTCATATTTTTAACAAAATATTCAACAGTGAAATGAACGCCTTAACCAAGATTTGTCTATGCTGTCAAGGCTATTTTACTAGGGGTGGGAATCTCTGACATGAGGCCGATTCGATATGTATCTCGATACACAGGTTGCGATTCGATTGAAAAACGATTATCTTTCAGAACAGAACGGTTCGATGCGGTTCGATTAAGTTTGGGAACGATACGATTTTCGATTCGATACGATTCATTTCAATATTCAAAACTTATAGTGACATTTGTTGCTTGTAAACATTAATCTTAAAACACCACACATTTTTACAGTATCTACAAATGTGTTTAAAAAAACAACAACAACAAAAATGTCTTCTATATTTTTATATATTGAATCAATTATTTAAATGGACCACAACAAAGGGCTGGGCGATATGACTGAAAAATGTATCAGGTTAAATATTTATTAGTCGTTATTGAGAGTTATAATTGTTTTTTATTTTTTAGTTTTTTTAAAATTCAAAATAAGGATCAGGAAAAAAAGGCTGATAATTCAATTTGAAATATAATTATTTAACCTTTAAAAAGACACCAACACAATTAAACAGAATATGTGCACATTGTGAAGTATTTCAGAAACATAAATTTAAGACATGAAATAAACCTACCGTCCAGCCAAAAGAAATATGAAGCCACCTTATGGAACAATAAATCTATCAAACACATTTTAACCACTTAATATATCCAAAAATATTTCCAAAAGTGCCCTTCCCTTTTTATCAACAATTTTTGTTTTTAACAATATTTGTTTTTCTTTTGCCATCATATTCATTTTTGGTTAATGTATGACATCTTTTTGTTTTTTTTAATCTGAGACAAGATGATGACCACGGAATCACTACTGTTTATGTTTTGTTTTTTTGGGCTGTCGTTCATTTTGCGTTTGATGACGTAATCACGGGCACGTCTCAGTTCTCCTATCTGCTGCTCATGCTAGTTGTATACATTGACAGGGAGCCACAAACTGAGAAATGAGATACTTGCAGTGTGCTTTTAGCTTAGCTGGTGTGTTGGCTGTGGGACATACCTGTGTGGTTTGAATCCATGCATTGGATCGTCACGGGAGTTATTCTTTTTGGCTCGCGTGCAGTACCAACGCCGGCCCGGGACATACAAGTGCACCGAGAGGCTCGATAGCCATGGGAAATACCGAGATGTACGGCACCGGCTTCTGCTAACTGTCTCCACTGTTGCATGTTGTCACTCGTTGTGCGCGCGCGCGCCGTGTCGCGAGCACGGCGTTGACGGAAGGCTCCTCCCCAAGGTGCGTAACGTCTTTGCATTATGTTTACAACATCCGGGGAATGAAGCGTCTCTGAACGCTACTTTGCTAGCGCTCTGTAAACAGGGAAGTAGCTTGAATAGTGATGCTACTGAAATGTAAACAAAACAAGTAGAGCACGGCGCAGAACTCTTGCTATTGTTATGAAAACCATAAAGCCTCACTCGCAACCGATTCACAGCCACGCGATATCCGGTCCACAGCTTTACAAGCGATGTATCTAAGGATTCCCGGCGGATTTTGTATCGGTTGACAAGTCTGCTACCGATACGGCCGTTTAGCTCCCCTTGACGACCGATGGTTCGGTCGAATCGGTTTTTTGTCCCACCCCTATATTTTACCTCAAGATTTGGGTCATCAGAACCCTCATCTTCCTCCTCCAGAGTGCCACCCATGTCCACATTTTCTTCAGCCTAGTAAAAGGGAATAAACATTAGCTAAGCTTTTATCACTGTGACCGATGAGGCTGATAACAGAGCAAAGTTTGACAAACAACAATTTGTCTACTCAGAACCAGTGATTCCCAACCATGATGCCTTTTATCCTGTTTCACTTAATTTATCCGCAAATTATTATTTATTCATTACTACGCCAGTGATGGATGGTTGACAGGCAGAACAATTAGTTACAGTTAACCTGCAACTTGTCACCATTTATACAACAGAATATGGTTGTCTGCAAGTATCCACAAAATATTGATGCATGTTCTATGATTTAACAGGTATCAATTGAGCAGCTAGCCACTGCCACTACTAACAGCAATTCTAACCTTCCTTTGAATAATTTTTCTCCTAACCCCACAAGGAGCCTCGCCTGCCTGTTGGACCTCAAAAGGAATCTTCCATAAATACGCTGCCACGACAGCAGCTATCAGCTGGAGGCTACTACTATATCAGCGTTATTATTACTCCATGAGTTATATTAAAGCGTCCTTGGGTGCCCTGACAGGCGCTAAACAGAGCTTAAGCTTTTATTACAACAATAATCATTATTTTTATTATAACGTGTACCACCTAAAACCGCATGATTGCCAAAGTCATTTTTGAACATTTTCGGAAACAACAATAACAACAAATTAAGGAATAATTAAACTGGCTCGATTCAACTTTTGCGGATTACCATATGGTTGACTGACAATCAACACAGCACTACAAACAATTTTCACCAAGAACACTTTTTGTTGCTATATTGATAATGACGTACTGTTAAGTTTAAGTGTATTGAAATTAAATACTGCAAAATACGTCCCAATGTTTGACAAGTGAACGAGTTAGTCGCCTGTGGACATTAATGGTACTTGCAGACAGGTGACGACAAACCATGATGGCTAAAGTTAGCTAAAGTGCTAACTAGCTGACGTCGATTCTAGGTTGCTAAGGGCTAGCACGCACGGTGACATACCATGACAACTTCGCCGAGAAAGTCGTTTTTAGCGTGCACGTATGTCTTCACAAACGTTCGCTGTGGCGTTTACAGTTCACGGTCGGAGAAACGGACCACGCAACGAACATATTTACGAGCCCGCAAGAACGCAGCCATTTCGATGACAGGTCCGAGCCGAGCTTGGAGAGACTAGTCAAGTAATCCGGAAGTCGGTCACCTGGCTGCCTTATTTGGCTTGTCACTGTTTACATTTGTAGTACGTGTCAGTCTTACAAAATGAAGCCAAGTTGTTGTTGTTTTTTTTAACACATTTTGAAAAAGTAATAAGAATAATAATAAACGTTAATATTCGCAGAAACCTTGGATCAACGTTTATGTCACACTTTTTGCACAACTGTTTTTGCAACCACAGTAATAGATAATCATAGTTAAATTAATAACAGTGTCGTATGAACATTTATATCAACACAATTTTCTATAATGACATTCTCGGGATATGTTTTGAAATTGTCTGGGTAAACAGTGCAATAAAAAACGATTTATTGCTTCACCAGAGAGAAAGAATCACACTCAAAATAGTTCACGGCCATTTACTTCCGCGTATGCCTTATAATTCATTATAGGCATCCCTCATTACGGTGCATTTGCACTCCCCCACCCCCGAGCTTCGCTGTTTTATTATAATGTAATCCCTGCGCCATATTCCAACTTGAAAAAAAAAGTAGGTATTTATCATAACTTTGTCATGTTCGCTATAAATAACGCCTTACTTCCGCCTTCATACTTTCATGTGAACCACATACTGTCCACAATGTACGGAATAAATACGTCCAATAATGTTTTGTCAGCGAATTCAAAACAGAAGAGTCGAACACATGGTGACGAGGAAGGTTATTACTAAATACTGCTTTGTGTCTTTGATGTCTACGACAAGTGTAATTTGTTGTGAAGGCGCTGCGAGCATTTTATTCAAATATCGCGAGATTTGGGTGAATCCTCTGCCAGCGAGATTGGGCCTGGTTTTGATTACATTTATGTTTTGTGGAGAACACAGAAGATGGAAATGCTATTAGCGGTCGTGTAAAGGTGTCATTTTGGTGCAGTCTGTTGCTCATGTTTGACTATGTACTCTTGTGGAATTGAGGCGAGGAAGGTGAGAACTGTTTTGATTTAAATACTGATCATGGGTCTGTACGGTTTTGTTGCATGCTGTAGCGTTATTTTCTGTCCAATAGAACATAGTCAACCACTTATTTGCTTCACAAAAGAAGGACCATTAAATAAAAACGTAACACAAATATCTGAGAAAGCGCTGCAAACATAGTCATAGTGCGGAAATGTGCATAGTGGTGCTACCCCTCTTTTTGCTCGTTTCAAATGGCTCACGTTTAAACATTATCATTACAAATGGGGTGTGTACACGCTTGTTCGCCTATGTTCCGTTATTCTTGGCCAAATGCACATGCAATACACACGCCACATAATTGAAGTATAACCCAAACCAACAGCAACCGATTTAGTCACGTGTGGGCATCTTAATCCTCTTGACGGGGGGGGGCTTAATGCAAGGCTATTATGATGATTTGAACAATGTATTTGTGGTTGTTTCCATTGTAGCTTTGTCTGTTATGCTAGTGTGCAGGGTGGGCCAAAAGTAGGTACTGTACTGTACTGTACTGTACTGTACTGTACTGTACTGTACTTTTGAAATATTAACTTTTATTTGTATTGCAGGTGCCGTGAATAATGGTAAATAATTTGAGCCAAGAACAAAAAAAGTGGATTCTGAAGCAGGATTGGATAGCTATTGAAGGAAGAAAGAAAGAAGGTAGAAAATAGGTTTAAGTGACAGAAGGATGTGAGGATACATAGATTAAAATTGGTGTGAAGGAAGGAAGACAGAAAAGCAGTTTAAAACAAAATAAAGAATGCATGGATCAAAATTAGGTCTGAGGGGGGAAAAAAGTGAAGGTCAGGAAGGAAATGATGCCCGGAAAAACAGTGTGACTGAAGGTCGGAAAAGAAGGAATGCAGAAAATTTTCAGCCAAGTAAGGATTTAAAAAATGCGGATGAGAGAATAATAAGCTTCGCTAAAGGCCGGTGTTCTGGAAATAAACAACAATTTCAAGTAGTAAACAATGATTAAAAAAATTGCAACCATAATACAATGGGGAAACATTTTTTAATGTGTATAGTTACATTAACAATAACAAATCATTTTCTTGTGTTTTGTTTTCACCCCAGCCGGGAGGAGTCAAGCCCATGACACCATGAGTCCTCCAGCTCCAACTTCGGAATTGCGGTGTTGTCACAGGACATTTGGCTGCATTCAGCAGCAGCAGCAGCAGGCAAGCCAGTCTCAGCTCCCCACCCAGTTGACTTCTGCCCCCGGGTGAGGATATGGAAGGACGAGCACAATGAACAGATACAGCACCCTCAAACAGCTCGGGGATGGCACATACGGCTCGGTCATCCTCGGACGCAACCTGGAATCTGGAGAGCTTGTGGCCATTAAGAAGTGAGTGAGCGTGAACGTGTGTCTGCTTTATACTTGACCTGTGGACTGTGTCGCCTAAGTGTAAATTCAACTGGAATAACGCATGGCAACGAGAGCAACAATGAGAGTATCCATGTAACCTGAAGTATATTTTGCATTTAGAATGAAAAGAAAGTTCTACTCGTGGGAAGAATGCGTGAATCTCCGCGAAGTTAAGGTCTGTAACACATTCTGTTGCACAATTACGTTTTTCCATGATTTGCATAACATACATTCACTTCATCAACATATAACCGCACCGCATTTACAAAAGGCAGATTGTGCCTACTTGTACAAATTCATTGAACAAATAATTTTACAACAGCACCATCACGTTAAACACCACTGTCAGCATAAACACTCAGTTTGTTGTCCTTTTCTTTTCACAGCAGCTCTTAAGAGTCAAAGGTGATTCTTGTGTGCTATTGTCAGCTCTTTTCCCCCCCCACCTTGAGCTTACATACCTCTTTTTTTTCATAGAGCTTGAGTAGGAGATATAGCCAGCTTGAAAGTACAGCATGTGAAGACAAAAAAAAAAAAAAGTACAAATCCCAGTTTGGCCTTCTCACTAAAATGTAGCATGATGAAACCTGAATCATCCCTGTGCATCCTGCTTTTTGTTAACAGTTTTACCTTTTTTTATTGCACGTCTGGATGTAATTTTGTGCTAAGAACGTGTCTTTTCATTGCAGTCCTTAAAGAAGCTCAACCACGCTAATGTTATAAAACTGAAGGAGGTCATCAGAGAGAATGACCACTTGTACTTTATCTTTGAGTACATGAAAGAGAATCTGTATCAGCTAATGAAAGACAGGTACAGTATGTATACAGCTTTTCGAACTCCACACTTCTCTACATTTATTTAATTTTCTTTTTCTTGCATCAGGACTCGATTGTTTCCAGAATCTGCTGTTCGAAATATCATGTTTCAGATCCTCCAGGGGCTTGCATTCATTCATAAACACGGTATGTATTACTACTTGCACCTCTGAAGAACCCGCTTGACTCCTGGCATCATGTAACCATATCGTCTGGCATCCCTTTTAGGGTTTTTCCACAGAGACATGAAGCCTGAGAATCTTCTGTGCATGGGCCCAGAGTTGGTGAAGATAGCCGATTTTGGCCTCGCCCGTGAGATAAGATCTCGACCGCCGTACACGGACTACGTGTCAACCAGATGGCAAGTGAATGTTGTTTTGGAGATTTATGCATTACTCACTAACGCATTAGGGTAATTGAAAAAAAAAAAAAAAAAAAAGACAGATGCTACCACTAGGTGGCTCTAATTACCCTCTGGAACCACAGCATGGCCTCTAGTTTATTCACTATTTCACATAAGAGCAATCAAACAGCACACCACCAAACAAAAGTGTCACTTAAAAAAAATAATCAACCAATATATAAGACATTAAGGATGTATTTATTTATTTATGGACAGGTACCGAGCACCAGAGGTCCTCCTCAGATCCATATCGTACAGTTCTCCGATAGATCAGTGGGCGGTGGGCTGCATCATGGCAGAGCTTTACACCCTCAGGCCTTTATTCCCCGGCTCCAGTGAGGTGGACACCATATTCAAGATTTGCCAAGTTTTGGGTACACCAAAGAAGGTAACCTTTTCAGTACGCGAGCAGGACCTACTTTAAGAGTAGCTGAATTGGGATTCAGTTTCAATTTGATCACAAATGTAAGTGTAATATGGATGTCTTCATCTTTTTCATCTAGAACGATTGGTCAGAGGGTTTCCAGCTGGCCAGTGCCATGTACTTCCGATGGCCTCAGTGTGTTCCCAGTAATCTGAAGACACTGATTCCGAATGCCAGTCCTGAAGCCATCCACCTGATGACTGACCTGCTTCAATGGGACCCCAAGAAAAGACCAACTTCTGCACAGGTGAGCTCTGACGGAAACTACTATGAAATTATATTTTTGGCTGGCAGACAAGTATGTCATATTATTATTATTATTGTTATTATTATTGTTGTTGATTTCCTAAATGCATAGTTAATTTTTAAATATTTTATTAAATTACATTTAAATATTTAATTATATTATTATTTTTACAATATTGCTAATATTTTATTAAATTACAATTAAATTGTAATATTATTAGCATTTTTTACTCTATTCTTAATATTTTATTAAATTACATTTAAATTATATTATCGTTTTTGTTTTTACTCTATTATTAATATTTTAATATTAACATTTTATTAAATTACATTTCAATTAACAATTTATTTATTTATTATTATTAGTCCGATGATTCAAAAAAGCAAAAATCTAAACTTGCACAATATTGTGCGCAGGCACTCAGGTACTCGTACTTCCACGTGGGCCAGGCTCTGGGCACCCCTCAGCAGATCCTGGAGCAGGGCAGACCCCAGCCTCACCCGTTGCCCCCGCAGCCACCTTTGTTACAGCCCCAACAGACTCCACAGCAACAAGCCTTACATCTGAGGCCAGTGCCTCCCTCTCAGCCGCCACCGCCGCACAACCAACACTGCACCCCTTCCAGGCCTGTGCAGCAGCTCCAGCCCTCCCCCGTCCCAGCCCCGCCAGCGGCATACCAACGCCACGTGGAGCTGGTTCGAGAACAGCAACCGAAGCACCTTCTCAAGCAGGAACCCAGAGAAGGAACACCACAGACGCATCTACCTTACATTCTTGACAAGAGCAAGGTGAGGCCCTCCGCAGTCACACTTCAGACCCAGACTCTGTATTTTCTCTAAAAAATGTTTCTATTCACAGACGAGGCAGGAAAGTGAGAACGCAAACCCGCTGAGCTATCAGATGAAAGCGAAGGGAGGGCGTCGCCGCTGGGGTCACGGCACAGGGCACCTTAAAGGGGACGAGTGGGACGACTACGAAGACACTGAATTGACGCCATCAAGTGTTTTGGGGAAAAGCAACTTCTCCAAAGAGAAGTCGAGGCAGGCAGAGGAGCCACTTAGAAGGTGAGACAATCGATTCACAAAGTCATGGGGATACATTCCCAAATTGGTGTCCTCCTGTATTTCAGATATAGCGACATTCTGGACTTCAGTCGCCCCAACGACAAAGACGAAGCACCTTTAAACCTGAACAAGGCGTCGGGCTACCAGGAAGCATCGAGGACTGCATCTGCCAAACAACACTACCTGAGGCAGTCTCGATATTTACCAGGTAAGTTTATAAATGCTAAGCCATTAATGATATTTCTATAGTTCTGTTCGTTAATCTTTTATCTATGTAGGTATCAGCACAAAGAAAAATGTATCCATAAACATAAATAAAGACATGTCCGGAATAGGGGTGGGAATCTCTGACATGAGGCCGATTCGATATGTATCTCGATACACAGGTTGCGATTCGATTGAAAAACGATTATCTTTCAGAACAGAACGGTTCGATGCGGTTCGATTAAGTTTGGGAACGATACGATTTTCGATTCGATACGATTCATTTCAATATTCAAAACTTATAGTGACATTTGTTGCTTGTAAACATTAATCTTAAAACACCACACATTTTTACAGTATCTACAAATGTGTTTAAAAAAACAACAACAACAAAAATGTCTTCTATATTTTTATATATTGAATCAATTATTTAAATGGACCACAACAAAGGGCTGGGCGATATGACTGAAAAATGTATCAGGTTAAATATTTATTAGTCGTTATTGAGAGTTATAATTGTTTTTTATTTTTTAGTTTTTTTAAAATTCAAAATAAGGATCAGGAAAAAAAGGCTGATAATTCAATTTGAAATATAATTATTTAACCTTTAAAAAGACACCAACACAATTAAACAGAATATGTGCACATTGTGAAGTATTTCAGAAACATAAATTTAAGACATGAAATAAACCTACCGTCCAGCCAAAAGAAATATGAAGCCACCTTATGGAACAATAAATCTATCAAACACATTTTAACCACTTAATATATCCAAAAATATTTCCAAAAGTGCCCTTCCCTTTTTATCAACAATTTTTGTTTTTAACAATATTTGTTTTTCTTTTGCCATCATATTCATTTTTGGTTAATGTATGACATCTTTTTGTTTTTTTTAATCTGAGACAAGATGATGACCACGGAATCACTACTGTTTATGTTTTGTTTTTTTGGGCTGTC